>NC_071119.1:3850000-3970000 GCF_024256425.1 Clarias gariepinus
TTAGCTTTCTCACTTAAACTCTTGTATTTGAAGTTAATTTGTGATGTTTAAATGTTACGATTGGTTTTTAACATTTTACTAAGCAGTGTGTATCCCTGTACAGAGTGCGCTACCTGTAGGATTATCAGGAAAAAGCAACGTTTTACCTTCGCAAACACCTTCAAAGTCTCAAAGCATAACCTGACAGTGGGTACACGCAGGCGGGTGCGGCTTCTAACGAACTGGATTTTTGACTAATTAGCGCTCGCTGTGTTTTGAGACTGGTGTAAGTGTGTGTGTGTGTCATGAGCGGGTTTAAGACTCGAGTTTGGAGAAAAGGGCAGATCTGATTTTGATAATGTAACGCCACCAAAATGCGTTTCTGTTGCGCCACTCGATTTTTTACACTGAGGCTCATCGGATCACCGGTCATGACCGGTTCATCTCTATTATGAACGCAAAAATTGTTTTGAAAATCGGCTTTGGAGTCAGTGTGGCGATACGCCAATCACCACACAAACGAATTGTGATGCACAACTGAATCAACTTCCCCACCCCCATCCCTATTATCCAGTATGTCTGCATGGCGTTTATTTTACTTTACAGTCCCAAAAGGCATTTTATATGATTTATTTCATGCATATATAAAAACTGTAAACCCAGACAGCTTTTTTTTTTTTTAAGCGATGACTCAAAGAGAGCAAGCCTCGCTCTGAATATCTGGAATCAGCAAAATGACTCATGATGCACAAATCAGGAAGCAGGCAGGGAAACGCGTTGTCCAGTAATAAAAACGTTTGAAGATAAATGCATCTTCATCAGTGCCTTCAAAGACTTTGGTGAAAGAAGAAGATATAGAAGACACACATAAAATGTGTCCGAAAAAAATAATAAAAAATTATGCACAAGCACCAACAAGTTACCTAACAAAAAGGTTACAGTACCCTAAACGTGCAGTACTCTTAATAGTGTGTGTGTGGTGTTTCACTCCTGTGGAGTGCGATACACCATGTAGACGCCACGTCGAATCAAAACCCAGCAAACGCACACGATGTCGAAAAGGAAGTTATGCAAATTCCTGAAAGTTTCAAATTTCTCTAAGAAAAGATGAAAAAATAAAAAGATGGGTGTTGTGGAATCATCCACACACACACACACACCCTTTTTTTGTAATCGAAAACATCTGGAGCAGATGTTTTACGCAAAAAAATGAAAAAGGGCTAGTAAAAGTTGTGCTTGTGTGAAAAGTGTCATGGTATCATCTGGGGTCGACTTGCCTAACACACACATGCAAACATGGTTTTTAGAGCGAAAAAACATCTGGAGCAAATGTTTACACAAAAAAACACAAAGGTCATAGTAAAAGTTGAGAAAGTGTGTGCGTGTTTGCGTGAAAAAGTACATCGGCTAGGCTAACAAACAAGCAAAACGCACTTTTTTACTCAACACATCTGGAGCAGATGTTTACGCTAAAGAAAAATGGAGAAAAAAGTAAAGGGTAACAAAGTGCGTATGTGTGAAAAGTTTGTAAAAAGTTAGTTGTGGAATCATTCACACACACACACACACACACACACAAAGCTAGATTTAAAAAATTTTATTGAAAACATCTGGACCAGATGTTTATGCAAAAATTGAAGATTAAAGTTAAAGTGTGTATGTGAAAAGTTGGGTGTTGTGGAATCACACACACACACACACCCATGAACACGCACAAATGCATATACATACCCACACATACACACACACACACACACATTTACACAATCACAGACACACGCAAGCACACTTTTAAAAAAAAAAATCGAAAATATCCGCAGCAGATGTTTAGGCAAAAACAAAAAAAAACAATCTAGTAAAAGTTAACAAAGTTTATGCGCGCGCGCGCGCGTGTGTGTGTGTGAGAGACCTGCACGAGCTCGTCTCGCTCTCGGCGGTGTTGTTGTTGTTGCTGCTGCTGCTGCCGCTCGCGCCGTTGCCGTTTGTGCAGTTGTTGTTGTTCTCGTCGTCCTCGCGCGCGGTGCCGTTACCTTGGCACGCGCCTGCTGCTACGAGTTCGCGCGTCACGTCGGGAGCGGAGCGCGAGTGCTGCGGGGACGTGAACGCGCCGCTTCCGCATTTCTCCTGCTGAACGGGAGGAGGAGGAAGAGGAGGAGGAGGAGGAGGGGGAGGAGGCGAGGAGCAGAACTTATTGCCGAAAAGCGAGGAGGAGACCTGGCTGGAGCTCGCGGCGGGCGCGTGTGGAGGAGGAGGTGGAGGTGGAGGAGGAGGATGGAGGAGGTGGTGGTGAGGGTGAGCGGCGGTTCTGGAGATCAGCTCGTCCGCCACCACAGACTCCTCCTGTACCACCGCGCCGGGAGGAGGAAGAGGAGGAGGAGGAAGAGGAGGAGGAGACGTCGCGTGGCCGAACCAGCGCCAGCGGATGCGCAGGATCTGTTTCACATCGAAGTCTCTCCTGCCCGGGGCAGACATACCGAGTCCGGCACACACACGCGCGCGTGTGTGTGAGTGTGTGAGAGAGAGCCGAGGAAAGAGGACAGAGTGAAGAAGGAGGAGGAGAGAGAGAGTGTAAGTGAGAGAGAGAGAGAGAGAGAGAGAGAGTGTGTGAGTGAGGGAGAGAGTGTGTGTGTGTGTGTGTGTGTGTGTGTGTGAGAGAGAGTGTGTGTGAGAGAGAGAGAGAGAGAGAGAGAGAGTGTGTGTGAGTGAGAGAGAGAGAGAGAGTGTGTGTGAGAGAGAGAGAGTGTGTGTGTGTGTGTGTGTGTGTGAGAGAGAGAGAGAGTGTGTGTGAGAGAGAGAGAGAGAGAGAGATCCGTGGTGGTCCGACGGAGGAGAGCAACTGTAACTCGAGAGCGCTGCTGGCGAGGATCGTGGACACACACACACACACTTTCTCTGGTCCTGCTCTTAATCCCACACACACCCCTCTCACTGTTCCTCTCTCGGACAATTCAGCTCAGACAGAAAGATGAAAACTCTCTCTCTTACACACACACACACACACCCTGACCTGCAATGCAGAATCTGTACTATAACTATAATAATAAACCATCATCAAAGTCATTTATGGTTAAAGAGTTAAAATGGTTAAAAGGTGAAGGAGGTGGAGCTTCAATGTAATCAGTGATAATCATCTGCCTCCATCTAACCTTATCCTCTGCATCCTCTTATAATAATAATAATAATATTTTGGGTAAAACCCCATGTACATGTCTGCCTGCACCAAAGATGAACCGCTTAATTTATTTTATTTTTTATGTAATTTTACAAAATTTTGTTTGATGTGACATTTTATGGTTTTGGTTTCCACTGGATTGGTGGATACATATTAGGAAAATTGTACAAAATGTACCGAGTTCACAACACAATCTACAAGAATCCACTATCATTTCATCTTATTACACTCAAATAAAAAGAGAGGATACAGAACATTTGAACTTTACACTAAGTTGTCTTCTTTCTCTGGTGCTCAGACAAATACACTCCCTGTTCGGTAATCGGAGAGTGAATCACAGATGAGAAATGGAAAAAGTAGATAAAAGGATAAAGATGAAGTTTTGTCTTAAAACCACTCCAGCGTGTTAAAATTCACTTATACCACTTCAGCGCTGTTATTTCAGCCAAAGTGAAAATATGAACTAATCCCAGTAAAAATATTCACTTTATCTTTTCTAATTAATATCTATTGGTGCAGGTGTTGTTTACATTGAGACAGTAGCGCATTAGTAGATTATTTTAAAGTAGATTATTAAATCCCACACATAACTGTTTATAACATCACTTTAACGCCACATTTAGATTTCACTTATGGTGCAGATTAAACTTCAGGCAGAGATCTAAGGACTGCACGAGATTCAGTAAATTCTGTCCAGACAGTTCTGCGTGATGGTGCGACAAAATCTGGCTGGACAGACATACAGACACACAGACAGACAGGTTTCTGGTCCTCTAGTGTATGAAATGTAAAGATATGATTAAAAAAGCGGGTTCTGACCAACGTACAGACAAAACCTCTCTGTTATTTATAGATAATAATCTATGTGTATAATAATCAGGTGTACAAGAGCCTCAAATGATGATAAATCTCTCTCTCACACACACACACACACACACACACACACACTAAGTAGTGTTTGATTTTGTGCCCTTTCTCCTTAAGCACTCTGCCCCTGCCTCAAAGGCCACACCATCGATTCTGACCAATCAATGAGCTTCGTTACACCACTCACTCACACACACACACAAAACTCAATACTGTTCTCAGCTCCCACGGTGCACCGTGATGCATACCTTCCTCACCCACCCACACACACACACACACACACACACGCATGCACACCTCTGTCCCCCTTCTAGTTACAAAATCTGCACCGCTGTGGAGTTTTACTATTCTCATTGACTGGGTGTGCGTGTGTGTGGTTGGGTGTGTGTGTGTCTAGGTGGGTATGCATTTCCTTCCTTTTGAATGCTTTCTTAGGGGTTTAAAAGACAGAGACATGCAGAAAAAAAAGAAACAGAGAGCTGAAGAGAGATAAACATAGGAATGAGACAAAAAAAGACGGATAGATGGATAGAGACGGAAAGCTAGAAAGTGGCAGACATACGGAGAGAGACAGACAGATGAGAAATATAGACAGATCAAGACAGTCAGACAGATGGAAAAGAAATAGATGGATAAAGAGAGACAGACAGATGAATAAATAAAGACAAAGAGTCAAGCGAATGAAAAGAGACAGACAGATGAGGAGAGACAGACGGACCGTGTCTAACAGTGCAGATGGAAGGTGCTGTCTAAATCGCCCATGGCAACAGTGCAGCCATCTCCCCTGTATATGTGTGTGTGTGACACAGAATGTATAGTCTCTATGACCATGTGCTACCACAGTAACCATGACAACCAGCACCATAGTCACCATAGTCACGAACGCAGCGTCATTATGGTGCTGTCTGTGTGTGTGTGTGTGTGTAACGGGTGCAGTTTAGTCCCTCAGCTCAGTGTTAGTACTACACACACCCATGCACACACATTTGCACACACACACCCATGCACATTCACACACATACAGAGTTATTCTCTCTCTCAGTCCATCTTTTAATTTTTTTCTTTCTTTCTCATGTCTGTTTTATTTCATTTCAATCTTGTCTTCCTTTCTGCTTCTCTGACTCTATGCCTGTGTTACTCCATCTTGTTCCTCTCTCTGTCTGTCTCGGATAATTTTACTTCTGCAAATTGAGGACATATCAAATCATGTACACACACACACACACATACACACACTTTCTTCTGGGAGTATTAGGTAGACTAATTAAAGTATTGCATGACTCAGCAGCGATTCTTAAAGCGCGCAAACACACACACACGCACGCACGCACACACACACACACACAGGGATCAGAAGGAAATTGAAAACCGAGATTCCTCACATTCTCTCTCTCTCTTTCTGTGATAATAAATTGGTTTTCTGGACCGGTGTGCTCTTTCCGCAGTTTAATCTTAAGACTTTGAAACAGGTATGTGTGTGTGTGTGTGTGTGTGTGTGTGTATTACATTCTGTGGAAGAGTAAAAGAGCTGACTTCCTCACTACTCACACCCAGATATAACTAGATCCCATCGCGACAAGGAATTTAAATAAATTTATATTTCTGATATAAATAAGCAAATGTACTTTGAAACTTTAAAATTAGCGCATGTCTCTAAATTTAACTTTAAGTGTTTAAACCAGAGAGAAACTGCAGGCCATGCTAATCTCTGTGTGACATGACCTAGCTATGTACATTTGTTAACGCAATAGAAATAGCTAACTAACACGCTAAGCATGGCATAGTAGTCCGCTTCAGCGATTCAGCGAAGTTAGCTAAGATGAAAAGCATGATGGGATTCATCCTTATTTAAAATTAGCTAGCTAGCTACAATAGCTAGCTGTGGCCAGTTGTATAAGAATAAACACAAATGTTTTTCATTGATGAGACAGAACTTGGCAATTTGACAAATAAATCTCCCTGTCATATTGTTGAGTTTGAGATAATAGATTTCTTTTTTCGTAACGATACTTGAACATGTAAATAAATAATCGAATAATTATTTACGATAACAAGACATCTTTCCTCAGCTTTTGTTTTATTTATTTTCGAGAGCGGTGGATCAGATGGATGAGGCTGTGGCATACTGGTCGGAAGGTCGTGGGATCATGCCCCAGCACTGTCACTGCTGAGCGCTTGAAAAAGCCTACCTGTTCCAGGGGGCGCTGTCTCCTGGCTGACTTCGCACTCTGACCCCAGCTTTCTAACTAAAATATGCAAATAAAAAATAATAATAATAATAATTCCCTGTGCTGTTAGGTATATGTGACAAATTATTTCTTTTTCTTATTATAGTATTAATAATAATAATAAGTTTATTTTATATAGCGCCGTTCTAGAAACTCAAGGTCACTTTACAATCACAAAAATATTTATACCTAGCAAGAGACAACTAAAAACAACAAAATGCAAAATACAGATAAACATGAAATCCATAGCAAATTTTACAATCATATGTTTAAAGATCAGGAAGAAAAGATATGTTTTAAGGTGGTTTTGAAATCCTGTAATGAAGAAAGATCACGGTGTGTTTGAAAAGAGAATTCCAGAGTGTAGGGGCAGAAATACTAAATGCTTAGCCTCTGAATGAAGCTAATCTATAGCGAGAAATCATTCATATCATCAATACAAGCTGAAATGGAGTTAGTGGGAAAGGGATGGTAGTGTCGAAAAAATGATATGGAGTTGAGTGTCGTCTGCATAACAGTGAAAATTGAGATCGTGACGGCGGATAATTTTACCTGGAGGAAACATGTAGATGATGAACAGTAGAGGGCCAAGAACAGAACCCTGAGGAACACCATAAGAAACAGGAGCAGTAGAGGATTTAGGTTGGCGGATAGTAATACAATAATGATTGTAGTTCCAGAAAAACCAAGAGCGGAGAGTCATGAAATGAGAATACTGTGAGAGATGGTATCAAATGCAGAAGAAAGATCTAAAAGAATGAAAATGCTAACAGAGCCAGCATCAGTGGCCATAAGGTGGTCATTGACAAGTGCTGTCTCTGTGCTGTGGTGAGAACGAAAACCGGATTGAAAACATAACTACAGATTATGAGATGACAAATATAACTGTAGTTGAACATCAACAACTTTTTCAAGTATTTTTAAAAGTAGCGGAAGATTTGAGATTGGTCCGTAGTTTGCCAAATCAGAAGGGTCGAGGCCGGGGTTTTTTTTAAGACTGGTGTGACAGCTGCAGTTTAATTTCAATTCAAGAGGAACAACACCAGTGCTCAGGATTTTAGAAATGAAAAGTGAAATAGGCCGTGAAATAACAGGTGCAGAGTATTTGAGCAGGGACGTAGGGCAGGATCAAGATGACAGAAAGACGGATTGGCTTTACTGAGTAACTTAGAAAAAAAAAGCAAGTTGGAGAATCGAAATCAGTAAGAGTACCAGTTGCAAAGTCCATAGGGAAGTCATTAGAGTAAATAGAGGAGTACACTGTTGAAAGGAGAGAATATATACCATTTATTTTATTTTGAAAGTAATGCAAGAATGACTCACAGAGGTCTACAGAGTTGGTCATAACAGGTGCAGGAGAGCTAGTGAGTTTGTTAACTACAGAAAATAGTTTTTAGAACAGGAAGATGTATTTGTGATGAGAGCAGAATAATAGCTGGAGTGTGCGGTATTTAAAGCCAATATAGCTGAACATGGTCCTTGTATGCAATAAGATGCATAGTCAAGCCCGTTTTTTTCTGTAGAGGCGTTCCAGGCGGCGACCATTAGTTTTCAATTTGCGAAGTGAGAGGGTAAACCAGGATGCTCTATGTATAGAAGGTACGATTCTGCATTTGAGGGGGGCGTGTATATTAAGGGCAGTAGAGAGTCATTATATTTGGCAAGAATATCAAGAGCGGAGCTGTGTTCAGTATCTGAAACATGTTCCCGTACAGAATCAGTAAACAGTGAATGATCAACAGAATTAATGTTACGGAAAGGTTGATTTTACCCTAAGGCAGGGGAGAGGCATTTCACAACTGGGTTCATGAGAAGGTGATCAGAAAGTCCAATCCGAAATCCATACACAGAAACATTACGTAGCCCAGTATCAATCAAATCAAATCCAGTGTGTGACCTTTTAGATGTGTAGGAAAATTAATGTGCTGTACAAGATTATAACATTCCCAGGAGTCTGCACAATCCTTTTTACAGTTATTCTGAATCGCTTAAACACTAAATCTCATTGTAAAAACTAAACTGTTAACTACCAAAACTCTGTTATCAAATCAATCCCACAGTTGCCAAAATCTTAAACACTATTCTTCTGGTTAGGGCACAATGTGAGCTGTCTCCGTGGTCCAAGAATATGCGATTGGTTTCACAATGAGTAGCATTTTATAAATGTGTTTCTTCCACCATACTCTCGCTTTTTAAACCCTGTTGAGGAGTAGTATACGACCAAAACCCTTACACACAGGAAAATCTACTTCAAGCAATGAATGGAGCATGTGGTGAGATAGGAGTGGAATCTTGCCAGGGCTGGATTCGGCATGGTAAAGGATTCTTTCCTCGTTGCCTTGCAAGAGAGTACGTGATGTGGATGAAGTCCTGTGGCCTTACCCAGCACAGAGGCATGATGCTGAGGCAGAATAAGTTATCTGAATATGCTGTAAAAAAAAAAATATATATATATATATATATATATATATATATATATATTTGTTTTTATATAAAACTTTCTTTGTTGCAGTTCTTTTTGTTTAAATGTGAGTACAAGAATAAAGGAATAAATAAATATAATTTTCCCGCTATCCCACAGTGTTTTGGATTTATTTATGTAGTTGTGTTTGCACATTGGCTGTTTTTTTTTTTTTTTTTGTGGTTTTTGACAGTAGTGCTTGATTTTGAGTAAAGTTAAAATAGTTTTGGGTCAAATGTTTGGTTTTGCAACAGAAGTCGAAGGTTTTGTGACTGTAGCTTGCATTTTAGAGTTTGTGTTTAGTGTATTGAGACAAGAAGATGAGATTTTGGGGGGCGCTCTTGCATGGCAATGGAGTAGGACGTGTTTGGCCCGTGCTCTCGCCAAACTCTTGTTTTTTATATAAATAAGAGCTTTATTTTATGAAAACATTCTATAAAATTTTATATGATTTTCACTTTAAAATAAGGGGAAAATTAACATGCGGGTCAATGGCGGAAAAACTATGCAAATATAAAATTCGACGCATCATCCAATACTAGGCCCAACGTCGCCTCGTCCTCATGCTCCACCGTCACACGGTCCCGAGCAACGCCAACCTCTACGGGCAGTCCGGTGAAAATGGATGCTGAGGCCTTGAATCTTCGCTCATTAAAAAAAGACATCTCGACAGTAATTACGGCTGAACTAAAAACAATGCGGTTGCCAATGATTTCAGCGCCCTTAAAAACGAGATACAATCCGTTAAAAGGGAAATTATAAATAATGCGGCGGCCTTTCACTCTGAAATAGAACAGATGAAGACCGTGATACAGGAGGTGGAAGGCAGCCTAACGTGGTCAGACGAGGTGACAACTTTAAAATCTGTGGTCACTTGTTTGAAAACAGAGGTAGCTAAGCTAAGAGGGAAATGCGAGGACATGGAGGGGAGGATGAGAAGATGCAATATCAGGATAGTGGGGGTAGCTGAGATGGAGGGATCGAACTCTAGTGTGTTTGTTTCGAGGCTGCTGAAAGAAACACTACAACTGGAGAAGGATGTGCTTGTGGACCACTCGCATAGAATTCAGGCTCCAAGAAGATCAGATGGAAAACTGCGTGCCATCATGGCCAAAATTTACCATCACCAAGTGTCGAGGTGTTGAGCCGTGCGCGTGCTCGGTCTCCGCTGAGATTTAACGGAGAATCAGTCGCCATCTTTCTGGATCATACTGCGAGTGTTGCCAAGGCCAGGGCTGCGCTTACCAAGGCTCGGAAATTACTGCGTAATCGCCAGGTTTCGTATCCTATACCCAGCCCGTTTATGTGTTTCACGCGACGGGAGAGAAAAGGTATTCACAGATGCAGAGGAAGCCATGAGATTTATTAAGAAGAACATTATCCCCACAGAGGCTTGAAAACTATAAAAACACTTAACTTATCCGTCTATATCGTTTTCCAGCCTAGACTGCGCTTCAGTGGAGCAGTGACCTTTTGTTCGCGTTGTTTTTAGCTCCTCCCAGAGGGCGTACAGGGTACTGTTCAGTCATGAGCAGGAGACATTCCACGGATAATACTGACACGACAATATTTACTTAATAGTCTCACTGCTGATGGAAACATCACTAATTTTACTATTAATATATCGTTAAGGTTTCCTTCCCAATTTTTTTTTGGTTTATTTATTTTACTGTTATTATTATTATTGTTGTTGTTATTATTGTATTCTATCTTTTAATTAATAACATGGTTCTTCCTCAATTGTGAGCTTGTTTTGCTTAATTGCGGTTTAAGAGAAGCGTCTAATCTTATTGCCTTTGCCGGTGTCAATAGGCTTACTTTAATTTTTTCTTTTACTGTTATTACTATCTTATTCGGCAGATTTTACGACATATCATAATGCGCTATTTGAGTAACTTTAGTATGTTGGGTTTGGCGGGACCGTGAGCTGTTGGCTTTGTAGAGCTCTCAACACAAACACTTAATGTGTGGATTTGTTTTTGCAGGGTATTTTGATCACCATGTTCTTGTAGGTGATGGGGGGGAGGGGGAAGGGGTTTTATATATAAATATATATATTTATATATATAAATAGCCTACTTCCCCTTAGGATGACAGCTATCCAAACTTCCAAAGGGCTGGATGGCTGTTCAGTTAATTTCGTGAGCTGGAATGTTAAGTCACTTAACCATCCAGTGAAACGTAAAAAGATATTTGCACATTTAAAACAACTTGATATGGACATCGCATTTCTTCAGGAGACTCATTTATGTACAGCGGATCATTTCCGGCTCAGGGATTTGGGCGGAACAGATATATCGCTCCAATTTCCATTCAGAAGCTAGAGGTGTGGCCATACTCATCAAGAAAAATACGCCATTAACAAATTCGCCATAACTAGTGTAGATGCTGATTCCTTGGGGCGATATGTTATTGTGGTGGGCCAGCTTTATTCCCTCCCAGTCATCATGGCCAATATTTATGCACCAAACTGGGATAACCCTGCATTCTTTTCAAATCTTTTCTCTCGGTTACCAGATATATCCTCACACCACCTTATTCTTGGTGGCGACACGAATTGTGTACTTGTCGAATTGTCGAATTGTCTCCCATTTTGGACCGTAGCTCGTCCAAAAAAGCTCCCCTTTCTAAATAAGCAACCCTAACCCTACCATAACCCTACTTCCAGACATTATTCCTTCTTTTCATAAGATCTTTGTTCATAAGAACTTTTCGTGTATAGATCATTTTTTCCTAGACAAGAGACTTCTTCCTTTTATTACCAAATGTCATTATGGAGCTATAGTTATATCTAATCATGGTCCCCATATTATTAAAATGCGTATCCCCAATACACAGTCCAGCTACCGTCCCTGGAGGTTCAACTCCTTGCTTCTATCAGAGGAAGCTTTCACTGAATTCATTTCCTCTGAGATAACATTATTCCTTGAGATTAACCAAACACCAGGGATGTCCTCTTCAACTATATGGGAGTCACTTAAGGCATATTTACGAGGCCAGATAATTTCATATTTCGCTAGGAAGAATAAAAATGACAATGCAAGCCTTAAAGAACTGGCTGATGAGATACTGGAGCTAGATAGATTATATAGTTATATACCCTCTGCAGACACAATGAAAAAGCGTATACTTTTCCAGACTGAGTTTGACCTCCTGTCAACAAGGCAGGCTGAATATCTTCTTTCTAAATCAAGACACATGTCCTATGAGCATGGGGACAAGGCTGGGCAAACACTTGCTCACCAGCTAAGACAAAGGATTGCCAATCAGTCCATCCCTGTAATTAACAATGAGCAAGGCTTAAAAAATACTGATAGCCTTAAACTTAATGCATGTTTTTAAAATTATTATCAGTCACTATATACTTCAGATTCATGTGTCGATCCTCTCTCCCTGGAGGACTTTTCTAATCATATACCCTTCTATAGATCCAGTGACGGTTGTTGAATTGGAAGAAAATCTCACGGTGGAAGAGATAGCCTCAGCAATTAGATCTATGCAAAGTGGCAAATCACCGGGATCGGATGGTTTCCCAACAGATTTCGTAAAAAAATCAGAGCAGCTTTCTCCTTTACTGTTATCAGTTTTTGAAAAGTCATTTTCAGTAATATCCCTACCACCAACCATGCGTCAGGCAGTTGACGAAGAGATGAGATTTAAGGAAACGTGTTTTAGCAATTTTAGAAAAACTGTAACATGTACGTTGAAATGACCAAGTAATATTACAGAAGAAGAGATCGCACAAGTAAGGGTTAATAGTTCATGCAGTTCAGTGAAAAAATTTGACACAAATTTGGGTGGACGATACAAGAGAATTGCAATTATAGGAAATGTACCGGAGATTTTGAGAACCAGGTATTCAAAGGTTAAGGTTGCATGAAAGTCAAAGGTTTTAACAGGAATGTTACTATGATAGGCGGCTGCCAGACCGCCACCCCTAGATATCAGATGGGGTTTGGCCAGGTAGCTGTATCCAGATGGGGTGAGAAGATTTAGGTGGAAATAGTCATTCGGTATTGCCATGTTTCAGTAAGCAGCAGAAATTCCAAGTCTTTTTCAGTTAACAGTGTGGCGAGGACAGTTAAACAGCAATAATGCAGGACAAAGCGTTATTTTTGAGGGGCGCTAACCCGAGGTGTGTGTGGCGGGGGGGATCAAAGATCAACAGGCAACAGCAGAGCAGAGTGGAGCAGTTGGCTAGCGATGGGTGAAGGCAATCCAGTCAAAGTATAATCCACAGTGAAAGAACAACAGTAGAGTCATAAACAATCCAGCAATCCAAATATTCAGATAAGGAGAGGAAACAATAGATGGGAAGCAGAACGCGGCAAAACAAAACAAAATGTAAACGTTCGAACAAGACAACAAAAAGCCGCAGCAAAACGCATACAAAGTACTCAAACAAAGAAAACAAAACACGAGAAATGTTCCAGCAAGAAGTGGCAGCAAAACCCGCACGCCGAACCCTCAAAGGAACCGGAAGCGTAGTATCGTATAGTATTATTATTATTATTATTATTATTTAAACAGCTCTAGTTACACAATCCCAAAATTAGAATTCAAGGTGATAAAATGTTGCAGTTCTTCTAGACTATTTTCAACTACTCTCCAAACTTTTCACACTGGTAGGCAACCAGCTTCCTGTAATAAAGTTAGTTTATGATTGGAACAAAATCTGAAGAAAACATAATATTGAATTGGGATATTAATAAAATCATGATACTAACAATAGCAAAACAGATCGATACGGCACCGTGATACACACGGTATAGTGATGATATTGTATCAGCTGATCACTGTTGATTCTGGTCCCTAGACAACAGTAACTGACCCTTAAAACAAATGTCCCCATAAACCATCACTTAGGTGCTGTGTGAGAACTGAGACTGTGTGTGTGTGTGTGTGTACAGTTTTAAAACCAGACGTTCCCATAATGACAAGAATGAGAAAACCCAAATGTTAGAAAATGTATTTATTGTAAGTAAAATTACTTACATTTATAATAAAAAAAAATCATACAGTTATGGAGTCTATACAGTTCCCAAAAAACAATTATAAGACACATTAATATTCCCCCCCCCCCCCACACACACAGTGAATTACCATTAGACTCTTTTTGTTATCTGTACAGACATCCATCCCTCTCTCTCATCACTCCCTTGTTCCTTGTTTTGTCTCACACTCTCTCTCCCTGACACACACACACACATTCTGTGCTGCTTTAAAGCTTCCTCTTTTGTTTCTCTACCTCACACTTTGAACAAACTCATTAGCGGCGTGCACAGCGTGTCAAAACGAGTTACTACTGCGTTAGGGAAAATCTCCTCGTGCTCAGGGTCAGATACGTACCTTGGTTTTTAAGGACTCCCTGATCTCACTACGCAAATTACCTCTGTGTAGATCCCGCCCATGACGGTGCTGGGTTTTTCATGAGGAGAAGTAATTTTTTCGGAGGATTTAAGAACGGAGGCTAAACCGCCGCATTGACACAAAAGCACTCCTGTAAAACATAAAATAAAAAATAAAAAACAATACGGGATAGAAAATGCGGACCGGCTATCTCAAGCTTAAACTAGTGTAACTCTGGAAACACAACTGGTGAATTATAAACATCTTTACAGTAACAAACCACAATTTTGTTACAAAAAAATTATACACCTGATATATGAAAATAGTATTTTTAATCAGAGTGAACAAATCTCACACACACAAATAAACATACACACCTTGTATTGTTAGAACAGGTGACGTACAGTAAAAACATGCTGAACACTGCAGTGTGTGTGTGTGTGTGTGTGAGTGTGTGTGTGTGAGAGAGAGAGAGAGAGAGAGCGAGAAAGCATACCAAGGTGAATATAGCACATGTTCAAAAATACAATATCTCTGCACCAGAATCCAGACACACACACACACACACACACACACACACACACACTCCAGAGAGTAAAAACTACCTAAAATAGTGTTTAGCCAAGCTTATGATGCAGTAAAACATTATCGCTACTAAAACAGGAATTGTGAGCAGTCAGGCAAACCAGCTGTTAAACAAACGAACAATAAATCTTCAAGGGGCGTTCGAGTCAAACCGAGACTTTCGACAGCATACCAGAGCACAGTTCTGGGAGAAAAAACTCCCTTTATTTCTCCATATAATCCCCTGTTATACACTAATACACTTATTCTAGTGTTTCACTAGTGCTTGGATACCATCAAGATGAAAAGATTTTTCAGCCATGATCAGACTGCCTGCTTCACGTCTGAAACGCCGGCCTCCCAAGAACTCCTTCAATGGCCCAAACATGTAGAAATGGCTTGGAGCGAGGTCAGGACTGTACGGGGGATGTGAAAATAACTCCTAGACGAGTTTCTGTAATGTGCAGGTGGTGTTGGTGAACGATTGTCTCTACAGATCACACACACAGATGCACAAGTTATCCGTTCATTTTCCAGGATTCGCTGAATCGCCATTCACGGCCTTCTTTAAAACGTTCGCACGATTCAAATGTTTTACTGCGGCTTGCAGTCTCATCACTGTACTGTCGGAAGTCTGTTTTTTCCGCCTTCATTCAACAGAAATTTCATCAGAAGTATTTCCTGTCTGTTCGAAGCTCGATTTCCTCCGTTCCCCAGACACTCCGCTCCAGGTATACACAAACACTTTACTTTCTAACAGTCCTATACATCACTGGTTAGAACAGATCTTTAAATACAGAGCCAGTGAAATTTTTTCTGATTGGACAGCTGTGAAAAGCACCCGACCCTGGTAGCGATAAAGCTGTAAAGGGTTAAACACACTAAAAATAAACACGAAGTTTTATTGATGGCACAAACACGATGATTAGATTAGAAACTACCTCGGTTTTACACTACTAATGTTATTTATTCGCCTTAGAACTTGAACCATATGGCGTGGCGCAGCCCAGAGTGTGTGTGTTTTGGGAGACCGATCGATCCTGACAGGAGCCAAGGAGTTTAATTCACCTATTATGGTTTATAGCGTCGTCAAATGGTACACATGGGAGGTCCAGGTTGGCCTTCTCTCTCTCTTACACACACACACTTGAGAGCCCTCACTGTCATTCAGAAGCCTTTTTGCAGCGTTTTGTGCCTGACAGGGAGGATATAAAAGAGCCAGAGGGTCATTGTGACGCTCTCATGCTGAGATAAATAAATAAATCCAAACCCGAGAGCCGTAAAGACTTTTCGTCGTATCTGAGCTTCGTCGCGAAGCGCCGTGATGAATAATTCACGAGATGCTGCGCTCTTTGCTCCTCTGACAAACCGCCAGATCAGGAAATGTACACATGTACAAGACGGCCAGATGTAAAATGCCATCTTATACACACACACACACAGAGTTTCCTTTTTACCTCAAAAGTAGCCGCTTAGCCAAAGTGTTCGTTTTCACACTCAAACTACACACTCGAAACAGCAGGTCTAAATCACAACACACACACTCGTGTACACACACTCTTTTAAATCTCACACACTTTTTATTTCATGCTACAAAATGCTTTACAAGTATGCTAGCACACTAGCAAAGATGAGATGTGAGGTGATTTTTCCTTTAGGATTCTTTTTTTTTTTCCTTTTTTAATATAAATTTTATTCAGAGAATTTCAAAAACACACATTCATTAAGAATTCATGATATATTTAAAATAAATATTGAAAAATGACAAGATTTAAGGTGAATTTTTAACCAAGAAAGCGACTCTATAAAGCTATGCTAATACTATTAGCGTCAGACTCTCTGCTATAGCAGCGTAATTCTCAGGAAAGAAGGAAAAATCCTGTCAGAATTTAATGATTAATCTGATTTTTAAGCTTTTACAATCACCACAGTTTCGATAAAGTTATCACAATTCAGAATTCAGCAGCACTGTGGTTGAAATGTATTACTATTATTAGCTTTTAGCCGCCAGCTGCATTATTAGCAAAAACTTGGCTAGTTACCCAATCTCTCTATGTTAGCATTCTACCTGAGCGTTTTTAGGGATTTTTTTTTTTTAGAGAATAAAACTTAGCCACTACATTTCCATACTCAGTGTCTGTAGCTTTAAATTAACTGTCCCTGAACGCCCCCCTTTGCAGAAGTGTATTATTTTTGGCCAATCAGAAAGCAGGGACCGGAACCATCCTTCCAACAGCTGCTACCTGCTAACAACTAACCTGGCTATTCTTTTTTTAAAAATATTTTTTCCCTAATTTAGTCGTGTCCAATTCCACTCCGTCACTAGGGGGCTCCCACATTAAAGCTACTACTACCACTCAGTCGGAAGGGCCGAAGACTATCACGTGTTTCCTCCGAACCACGTGACGCCAGCCGACCGCATTTTTTCAGACTGCTCGCTTACTCGCGCTTTTCTCGGAGGAAAGCGCTAGCCGCTCCTTCCACGTGCGCAAGCTCACAGACGCCCCTGATTGGCTGTAGAGCCGTGATTAATGTGGGAGCACAAAGTACCTCTCATCCCTCCCCTCTGAGAGAGCTCGGCCAATCAGCTATCTCTAGACCTCCGGCTGCGAAAGGTTTCAGCATCACCCGGGAACCGAACCAGCGATCTCCGGGTGATAGGAAGCTAACCAAAACTAGGTGGAGTTGAGTTAAGCATTCACCCTGAGAAGGGGGTCCTAGTGTATAAGCTCACAATACATGGGACATCAAATTGGTTTGTTAAAACACAAACTCATAAAAAATTAAAAAATTGCTAAATGCAGGGCAATTTTTTTTTTCCCATCACTTTTTTTTTTCACACACATTCGAACATTTGAACATCTAGAAATGCCCAGACGATTTTTTTATCACACATCACATGACCTACTCATTTAGCCAATTGTGTTTTTTTCTGCATCTAACGATGTCCAATACTTGACATTGATATGATTAGAAAATATATATGTGTACACATATATGTATGAGTGAAAATATATTTTAAATGAACTTACCAACTAATGCAGCTAGGTTCTGTGCAGGAAAGCAGGTGTGTGTCGTTAATGCACTTTGCCTAATCAATAGCAGGATGGAATGTCAAGTCTTCCTCCTTCCTTTCTCTCGCTCTCCCTCCTCCTCTAAATGAAAGAAACGATAATTGCTTTACTGAACATCTGTCTAAAGCCTGAGACAACCAATTTACAAACAATCTACAACCAATTAAAGGTCTGTGTCCTCCTGTGTGTGTGTGTGTGTGTGTGTGTGTGTGTGTGTGTGTGTGTAATGGAGACAAAGTGTCCTTAGCTTAACTTTCCTCGTATACAGTTACACTGGCTACGGAGGAAGAAAAGCAACCAACCAAACTGCAAACACCACACACTCGGAACAACAATACTAATGTTTTCATGGACAGCCTTAAAAAATATAAATTAAATGTAAAGCAAAACTAGCATTAGACATTTTTCTTGACTTATGTGTTTTTATTACAATATAAAAAATATTTATTATTTGCAAAATCAATGTAAAATGATTAAAAACGATTTGTAAATTTACTCTAATGCCTTACGCTTTTATGTTAAGAAAGGTATAATTGGTACATTTCCATTATCACTCCAACAATTTACAATGCTTTAACTGATATTCCGAGTCGAAGAAAAACAAACAAGGAAAAACAAACCTGATTTTACCTCAAAGACTCACGTAACAAAGTAATTTGCGTTGATATAAATTGCTTTGTTCAACGTTCACATCCTTGTTTTGTGCCCAGGCTTTTTAGCAAAATGATAAAAAGTATAACGTACATAAAGTATAAACACGCTACACAGAGCAACTAGTCATCATGTAACGCAAAATCAGTCCAAACTTCAGCTATTTTATAAATGTCTATCCCATGTTAAAATTGTAACGTCAGCACTTGCAGGATCAGCAGAACAAGAACTTGCCTTTGGAAACAATCGAACGCAAAGTATGACGTTTAAGACGCATCTTTCAGGATTCAAAAAGCCAAACAACTTGAGAAAGGGGCAGAGCCAACATATTTGCCATTGCCGATTAAATTCAGGGACTCAAGTGCGTCAAGATTGCAAATCAGGAAAATTGGAATGAACGAAACCAGGCAAAATATTTTGTGCGAAATGTTTAATTTGCGACTTTACTACTAGAGCTATGAACCAAAGGACTGTCGATTCAATTCACTTCGATACAATTTTCGTTTTTTCTTCAATAGAACAATAGTTGTCTGATTTGTCTCAAGTAAATATAATTTTTCTTTTCAATCGTTTTGTGTTCAATTTCGTGTTGTATACCCATCATATAAGGACAGCTACCAGGAAAGGCAGAGGTTAGTAGTTACTTTATCCACATCTTTTCAAACTTTTCAGTTATTGTCTGATTTGTCTCAAGTAGCCATCATTTTTCCTTTTAATTACTTTGTTCACTTCTCACCCATTACATAAGGAAAGCTACCAGTTACTTTCTCCATTAAACCACTAACTGCATCTTTACCAACTGTCTCCAACGCACCATGGCAGCCTTACAATCTCTTTTGCTTATGCGAGCTGACCAATACCCATCATTGGATTGTGTCGGTGCCATTCTTCCCACCAACCTGCTCTCTCTAGGCTCCTGGCTACTGTCTGGCTGTAGCATCACTCAGGATTTGAACTCAGATCCCGGGACGATAGTGGTTAGCACTTTACTGCTTAGCCACTCAGGAGAAATTTCATACAATTTCGAAGTGATATAAACTACTAAAATTATTGATAGAACGTTGGAATGTTGTTCATCGTTTCGATGTCGTCTCTTGTACAAAACAATTTTCTCACTCCATTCCAGTAGACGGCAGTATTGTACAGAGTAACGAGTACTCGCAAAAGATAAGACTGGTACTTTTGTTTATAGAATTTGTTGAATTTAGACCGCTTGACTTTTGTAAAAAATTTTATCGATTCTGAATCAGAAATTTATCTGTCGATTCAATTATGTACTTTGAATTGACCGATTAAAGATTGATTAAACTGCATCTAAAATGCACTAACCTGCAAAATTCTGATGCTAAGGAATATGTAAATATAGTGTGTATAGGATACAATATGCAACATAAATATGATGAGGATGATTAAAATCAAAAAAATTTTTCTATATCGATTGTTTACACTTGATTGTTTACACATTTTAAATAATAGTTAAATATATAGATGAATATAAATAGCCAATGATATACAATTTTTACATAATAAAATAAAAGGAGGAAATCTACGTCCATGACTGAATGCTGTCTTTTTGCAAATTTGTGTAATATTTATGTAATGATTAAAAACATGTATCAAGATTTTTGTGAAGCCAAAATCAGGATATGTGAACATGTATGAAACTACTGCAGAAATTATTTTTCCTTTAACGTTTATTGATTTTGGTTCAAAGGAGACAGATTTACAGATATAATGTACTCTAAGGAGGAGATAAAATCCCACAATGTCAAACCTGACTCAGGTCCTCAAAACAGACCTAAAACCCAGGCCATACACACACTGAGTTTTTTTTTTTGTTTTTTTTTTAGTATCAGCGATAAGACGAGAGCAGCAGATGACTGATTACAGCCATAAAGATCTGCCATCAATTATTAAGCTCACCCTGAGGACAGCATCATCAGTGTTGAACACCCAGCAGGTGCAGGCAGGAGGCCGAGCATAAATTTCAAGCAAAAATCCTGTCTCAGACTGTGTGTGTGTGTGATTGTGTGTGAGCGAGTGCGCTTTGAAAGCAAATCGCCGCTCTGACAATATGAATCTAAATTATAGTCGCGTGTACATAAACTCTCACACACACAATCACGTTCATCCTTTTTCTCATTCCGGTTCCCTCTCATCTTCTCTCTTTTCACCTTTATATCAAGTCTTATTCCTCATCCTCCTTCCTTTTACATAAAATTCCATCTTAATGTTTGTTGTAAATCTAGAAGCGAGAGGTTACCTATTTATTATCACATTGCATTATTGCATTGTGTCGTGTTGTTGCTCTTGTTTGCACGTTCAATTTGTGTGTGCTTAGTTAGTTTTGTTAATGTACAGTGTTAATTTGTATCGTATGCAGCACCTTGGTCTTCGAGTATTGTTGTTTCGTTTCATTTCATTGTGTACTGTGGACTGTATATGGGGAACCAACTCCATATTGGAGTCTCTAACATTAATTCGAGTTACAAACTTTTGAAGATAATTACAGTAGATGACATGTAGATCATCACAAACGTGCATCCTCCGCACGTGGTTGCGGCTGTAGTGTACCGTAATGTACTGTATAAAGTACAGTAGTGCAGTACAAGCGCGGCAAGTAAAGTGAAGCTTGTCCTGCTAAGAAGCGGAGAGCAATAACGATGTAGACAAAAGTAAAAATAATGAAAGGATCAAGGGGAAAAGATGGCAGATATTGCTCGCTCTTTTAACAAGAATCGTTCAACATCAGCACATCTGAAGAGCAAGGACGAGATCCTGGAACATGTGAAGACAATGTTTAAACTTGTTCGTATGTAGGGGACTTGGATACATCGTCATTGTAGGTTTGGCCAGATAACGCTTGCTTCATCAAAAACTGACCCAACTAGCACTTTTCCCTAACTTCAAATCAAATGATTTATAATAATTAGTTGCATTAAATGTACTTATTATTAATCTTATAAAGGTAGAATTTAGGCATCAAGAAGGATTTAAACCCACGCTTAGCTACAAAATGCAGCACAGACTCCTTTAATCCAATGAGTTTTTGCACCTATTGATGTTACAGCAGGGCCCCAGTGTGAAGCCGCGGCCTCGCCTGAATTCCAATCCGCCCTGGGAGCGCCGCGCGCCGGCTGCCTGACTTCCTCACATCCGCTCTACGGAGCCTGTTTGTCCGCTCGGGTCTCGCGCTGCAAATGATAATAATGTTCACTCGGGAGGGTTTAAAAAAAAAAAACTAACACGATGAAACAAATAAAGCGGCTTACCTGGGTGCGGAGGCGGGTTTAACGCGTGTTATATTGTTACTGTTTATTGGTTATTTATTTACGGTAAGGTGTCGCTCGGTAACCGGGGCTGCGCGTGAGGCTGGCGCTCAAGGCACCGAGGAGCAGCACGCGCGCTGCATAATAATACTTATAATGCCCTTGTGCGGTGTTTTTTCTCTTTTTTTCTTTTCTTTTGGAGAGACAAATGCGTGCAGTGTTCACTGTGATTTACGCGAAATGTCAAACTAACCATGCCAAAGTGCTGAAAATAGGTAGAAAACCTAGAAATAAATGGCTGCACGCGCGAACGCGGTGATCTGAGCAGCCCGGTGCAAAACAAAACAAAAAAACCAGGAAGCATCACAAATATCTGCCCCTCTGTGGTGTGCAGGAAATTTCCTATGCTGCTCTGTTTGTTTGTTTTTTGTTTTTTTACTCCCATAATGCAAAGTGCAATGCAAGTAAAAGCATGTATTACATCTAAAAAAAAATAAAATAAAATAAAAATGTACAATTGAATGCATGCTACAAATAGTCAAGCACACTGCAGCATCAGTGAATGCATGCTACTATGAAATGAGATAACTTAGTATATGGTGTTACAGGTTGCGTAATGAGCTGATCTGTTGATCTGGATTAATGGTTATTACTGTTCCGGCCTCAGGTCTCTGTGTTACTGTGTGTGTGTGTGGAGTTTGCATGTTCTCCTCGTGCTTGGTGGGTTTCTACCCAAAATCATGCAGGTTAGGCTGATTGGCATTCCCAAATTACCTGTAGTGTGTAAATGAGTGTGTGAGCGAGTATATGAATGTTGACCGGAGGTCCTACTACAGGTAGGATACAGGCAAGAAACATTATGTGAACCTTTTGGAATTTCATGCATTTGAAAATGTAATGTGATCTTCATCTAAGTCAAGCTTTTTTATTTTTTTTTTTTGAGGTCACCTGCGGTCGTGTAAGCATTTTACTGTACAGTGGAACCTTGGATTACGAGCATAATTCGTTCCGGAAGCGGGCTCATATTCCGATACACTCGCAAACCAAATTGAATTTTCCCATAGGAAATAATAAAAGTTTAAATAATTTGTTCTACAGCACAAAAAATAAATACATAAAAATAATTAACACAAAAGTAAAAATAAAACAAATTTACCAGCACTTTACCTTAAGAAAAAGGAAAAGGAAATCCCGACAGATAAGTGTTTCTGTTTGTGCACGCAGGCGCTGTGTATGTGAGAGAATCTAAAGTAAGCTTCCCTCTTCCCTTCTCGTCTTACACATTTACCCTTCCTCCACTCTTTACACACACACATGTGCGCGCAACTAAAACGCTGTTTTATCGGAAAAATAAACAAGAAATCTCTCTGATGACACTCGATTGAGCGATACACTAACACAGTACACACACGCATACAGACACAAAATAAAATATGTTTTACACACACACACATGGTCACAGTGTTGTAATAAACAGTACACGCGTGCACGGATGTTGATTATACCAGTAAGAGACGAGCACTAAGACCCAGCAGGGGAGACGATTACCCACAATTCCCCAGTCCAAGAGTGAGAAAATCCGTTGGCTCAGATGTGATCACGTGACGCTCAGTTTCAAAACAAGAAGCGCATGCGTGATACATGATACTCGGTACTCGTAAACCAAGACTTGTTCGTTTTCCGAGTCAAAATTTATTACAAATCTTTGCTCGTCTTGCGGAACACTTACAAACCGTGTTACTCGCAATCCGAGGTTCCACTCTTTATCGTACTGTGTATGACTGGGTATGTGACAAATAAAATTAGAATTTGACTATTGATAATTATAATGTTTCTAAAATAATAACACAAAATCTGATCTTTTATGTCTTTATTAAAGACACTCATTCAACATTTAAAATGGTAGTGGAACAAGTAAGTGAACCCATGAAATTAATAAATGGTGGACCCCGCCCCCTTGGCAGCAATAACCTCATCCAGGCGCTTCCTGTAGCTGTGGATCAGACCTGCACATCGTTCAGGAGGAATTTTAAACCATTCTTCCCGACAGAACTGCTTTAACTCTGTCATATTCTTTGGACGTCTCACGTTTATGGCTCTCTACAAGTAATTTCACAGCATATTGGGTTGAGGTCTGGGTTCTGGCCACTCCAAAAGGCGGATTTTGTTTTTTCAAGACCGTTCTGTTGTGGACTTGCTCTGGTGTTTTGCGTCACTTTCCTGTTGCATCACCAACTTCAACAGAGTTTCAGCTGACGTATAGACCTTCTCACATTTTCCTGAAGAACTTTTTTATAAACTTGGGAATTCATTTTCCTCTCTGTAGCTGTAAGCTGGCCACGCCCAGATGCAGCAAAGCAAATCCAAATCATGATGTATGACTCCACTACACTTTACGGTTTGGATGATTTAGTTTTTAAAGATTGTTTTTTTGAAGATGATATTCAGTATTTTTTGTTGCATCAGATGTAGTGCTGCGTGTTCTTTCAAAATAGTCTTAGTTTCATCAGTGCACAAAACATTTTGCCGATACCTCTGTGGCGTGTCAATGTGCTCTTTCACCAACCTCAGACATGCAGCAATGTTCTTACGTAAGCAGCAGCTTCCTTTGTGGTGCCCTGACATGGACATCCTACTTGTTTAATATTTTACGTACTGTAGACTCATGAACACAGATGCTAGCCAGTTTCGATGATGGTAGAGTAGCCACAGTCCCAAAGTGTGGAACTGTCGACTGGTGAATGTCTAAAGTCTTTGAAATCACTCGGTAAGCCTTTAAAGGTGCATGTAAATCAACTATTTTTGATCACAGATCCTCGGAGAGCTCTTTTTTGGCGATGCATGGCTCACATTAGCGTATTCTTCTTGAGCAAGGTAAGTTCAAAAAGTTTCAGTGGTTTTTATCAGTCAAAGTAGCTCTAGTCCACACCTCCAAGCTCATTATCTTACCAAGACTCCAGGTATGTTAACACCTGACTCTACTGTAGGTCATCACCTCAAGGGTTCCCTTACTTTTTCCACTACCACTATGAGGTTTTTATGGTTGTTCTCAATAAAGACATGAAGGATCAGATTTTTTTGTGTTGTTATTATTATATTTGTCAATACTTTTGACTCAGATGAAGATCAAATCACATTTTTTTAATTACAAATCAATGCAGAAACCCATAAAATTCCAAAAGGTTCCCATACTTTTTCTTGCCACTGTAGATGGATGTATGAAAGAAAAAAGGTAATGTAATGAGACAGGAGTAAAGGAGCCGGCCTGGGACTTGGAGGCATATGCCAGTACATACATTTATGCATGTAGGTCTAATAAGGTGGCCACTGTGAAGTAGGACAGATGAAATGATGAACAGGAACAGCCAGGTTCTCGTGCAGCACCATGTATTCTATTCTGCACGACTCATGGTACTGTAGATGCATGGACAGGTGTAAAATCGGACGTTTTATATTTATTCTTAATGTAGCCGGAGAAAAGCTTATTACTGTCATGTAAATGAATATGGCTGTTCCGTATATACGTAATTGTCCCTGCTATACTGTATATTATACAGCACTTTTTCTTGTTTGAAAAAGAAAATGAATGACATCTGTTCCCATTCTCTGACTTAGTTATATAAGGAATGTCCTAATGTCATTCATTTATGAATGAGGACAGAGGGGGGAAAAGTGAATAAATTGAATTCTTAATCACTGTGCACACATGAGAAAAGCTATTTTTGCACATCTGGGCTTTATCCAGGTCATGAATTTTTAGAAGGTTTTATCGCTGCATTAAAATTTCATTATTTATGCATGTTTTATAGCTACGTTATGATTGTTCTTTGTTTCTGGGTGTTATCCAAAATGTTAGATTATCTAATACATCCATCACACCATGCACATACTGTAGTTCTGGCATAGTTCATGATACATCACTAAACACCACTGCGCTTGTGTAATCTCCAGAGTAAAGCACCGAGCGAGAAATCGTGACTTCGGAGGCCATATAATGTTCTCTCTCTCTTTTAGCAAAAAGCTGGAAATCACCAGCAGGCCCCTCCAACCCTCCTGGACTATAACGATAAGAGCGCACCGTTCTCCAGGCACTCGTTTACCGCAGCGGGGTCCCGCAGGAACCTCATCCTGGCCTTGCACGATAACCGTGAACAAGCTCCGCAACAGCAGGAACGTCCTAGAGCTTCCCACAGAGAGCACTTTACCACTGCTGAGTGGATTGGGAGTGTGCATTACATTCACAGCTTCAGGCTGAGAGAAGGAAACGGACTGCAACTCAAACTGAAGGTTTTTATAGAGGACGTTTATAGTTACTAGAGCTCAGAGTTCCACCCCGGGTGGATAAAACACGAAGTCGGCATTACTGCTTTAGTGCCACAACGACTCCACATGCGATTGAAACACAGCGTAGGTGAATATCATACTTTAATATTACATAAACATAACTCGCGTAAATACAAAATGCAGTTTTTAAATGATGATTTCATTTATTAACGGGGGAAAATGTTTCTAAATCTACCTGGCCCTATGTGAAAAAGTCATCATCTGTTGGGACAAAAACTTTTTGGAAGGTGTGGGTCCCATTACATCTTACATTTAAGCATTTGGCAGACGCTCTTATCCAGAGCGACTTACATTTTTTATCTCATTACACACCTGAGCAGTTGAGGGTTAAGGGCCTTGCTCAAGGGCCCAACAGTGACAACTTGGTGGTTGTGGGGTTTGAACCTGGGATCTTCCGAGCCATAGTCCAATGCCTTAACCACTGAGCTACCCCTGGCCATCTTGCACGAAGCTAACGCAGTGTTTCATAAAAAGGACATTATACGAACAGTCAGATATAGCGGTAGTAGTGTGATTGTCCTGGACGACTTCGAGTTGTTTGAATTCTGCGCTCTACCAGAAAATCCTGAAGGAGAACGACTGAACTGAATCTACACAACTTCTGATATATTGAACTTTCACCTGCACAACACACTTGATGTTATTTCTATCTGTTATCACCCAGATGAGGATGGGTTCCCTGTTGAGTCTGGTTCCTCTCAAGGTTTCTTCCTATTGCCATCTCAGGGAGTTTTTCCTTGCCACTGTCGCCGTCACCCTTGGCTTGCTTCATTTCATTATTATCTAGACACATTTTTCTCACACATACACACTTCCAAATATTTTCTTTTCTTTTCTTTTCTAAAAAAAAAAAAAAAAAAAATCTTTATTTTTTATTTTTTTTTTTTTTTTGTGAAGCTGCTTTGGGACAATGACCATTGTTAAAAGCGCTATATAAATAAAATTGAATTGAATTGAATTGAATTGAGAATATCCGGCCATCAGATTGTGACCTCCAGCTCAAGCATGCAGTGGGTTATGCAGACTTAAATCCGATTGAGATGCTGTGGCTTGACCTTGAACAGGCCGCTCATGCTAGAAAGCTCCTCCGATGTGGCTGAATCAAAACGATTCTGCAAAGAAGAGCGAGCCAAAATTCCTCCACAGAGATGTGTCTGTTTGTTTTCTTTTCGCTTTTTTTTTGCATGCAGAACCAAAAAACTTCCAGCTCCATATTCATTTTTTTTTTTTGTCTTTTTTTAAATGCCTGGCATCTAGCCTTTCTTATGCATGTAAAGCTGGCTTGGAGTCAGGGAGGGCTGGGGTGGGTGCTATAGGGTTTATAAGGGGGTTATACATTTTACAGTATATTGAAACATTACATGTTTACCCTGTTATATCCCTGTTTAAAATCAATAAAAATATTGTTGAAAGAAAACTGTAATTTATATTTAACCGGATTATCTTTGTGTAATATTAAACATTTGTTTGACGATCTCATTTAAGTGTGACGAATATGCAAAAAAAAAAAAAAACATTAAAATCAGGAAGGGGCAAATACTTTTTCACAGCACTGTAGGCAGGTGGTTAGGGTTGGTATCTGGGACATGTATTTGAGGGTGAGGTGAATAGGTAGCTGAAATGGAAAAGAAAGAAAGAAAGAAACGGCAGAAGAGGTAAGGGAAGTAAGAATGCTGAAAAAACAGAATGCTCTTGACAGTGTGGCGGTTAGCAGATAGCGAGCAAGTAATTTGATTTAGCTCTTTCGCTCTGTGTGTGTGTGTGTGTGTGGTGGTACCACCAGACCACACGCGCGCCATGTGTTTACTCCCAGTTTCCTCTTCATCACCAGCATGTTACATAAACACAAGGCCACAGACTCCAGGCCTGCAGCACCACACTGACCTGTTTACTCTGAGCGCAGCAGCAGCAGCATCCGGTCCCAGGTGATCCCTCGTGCACTTTAGTCAACTTGCAAAATCCGATATGACGCTGTCTTTCTCTCTCTCTCTCTCGAGATGCGTCTTTCACTCCTTTCACATACTTTTTGCTGCTACAACAGGAAGAAAGACAGGAAGTAAAGCGACGAGACGGTTGCATTGTTTGCTCAACTCTGACACGTGTTCTCAAGCACAGGAAGAACCCGTGAAGTCAGTGATTAGTACTACTGTTAGAGCGTGCCATATTGGCTGCTGACCATCTGGTACTCCTTAGGGCAGAGATAGAGTGTGTGTGTATGTGTTTGTGTGAGAAAGAGAGAGGGTTGTCCATCATCACTTTGTGTCCATGACGAAAGCTACAATCGCCAAACTCGCCATAATCATCTTCCTCGCTTTCATCGTGTGCCTACCAGAGTTCTTCCCGTCAGAAGGTGAGAAGTGTGTGTGGTTGAAGCGTGAAGTGTGGTTCACTTAGTGCAGAATAAAGCATGTTTGTAATTATACAACATTAATTGGCTAAATGTAATTCTGGTCATATCAGGATGGCATTGTGATAATGGTCTCCTAGGCTAGGCATAGGATCTCACCTCACTATCATCTAAATCAGAGCTGTTAATAATCACATTATTTACTCAGACAAGAAATGCTTGATTAGGAGAAAGAAAGAGGGAATCAAAAAAATTGGCATCATCATCATCATCGTCATCATTATTAATCTTGTGCATATCTCGAAAACAGACAACGCACTTCACAAATCAGAATTATCCCACACCCTCGTCCTCACACATTCGAGCCGTAATCATGGAGGAAGAAACCAGCACGCGCAGGTCTGCCCAGGAGTAGCGTAAGCAATCTGCTTGCGAAACGGTTCATCCGTTCTGATTTGAGTCACGTGGTGATGTTTGTGCCATTTCGACGTCCTGTCTCAGAGTCTGCATTTTTCAATCGCTTACTCTACCAGATCATGTATCATTTGATTCTCGAGGCTTCCAAATTAATAACAGACAAACACATGGTTTCATAGTCCTGTGAAGGTTCCCAGTCATCCAGGTGAGGTCATCTGGGAGTTGAGTCGTGTGGAAACTCATCCAAGCAGCTCCTTCAGTCTGAAGAAAGTTCCTCATACTGTATTTGTATCCTCCTGGGTCAAAAGTGTTTTGTTATGTGAGCAATGGAGAAGGAGTAGAAGGTCGTTTTGAGAACATGAGTGGCCTGTTTAAGGATCTCAATCGAATTTAAGTCCGGACTTTGACTAAGCTACTCCAAAACCTTAATTTGGTTTTAGTTGAGCCATTCAGAGATGGACTTGCTGGTGTGATTGAGCTTATGGTCACGAACTGATGGCCGGACATTGTTGTTCAGGTCCTGAAGCTGCAAATCAGCCCCAGACCATCACACTACCACCACCAGGTCTAACTGTTGGTAGGATGTTCTTTCATGAGCTCCTGGATGTGTCGTCGTGTGCTCTTGGAGTAATTTTGATCCTGGGTGTGTCAAGTGAAATTTAACTCACCTCTTCAAAAAATGTGATTACTTTTTCACATACAGTAGGACCAAATTTATTTGTTGAACTGAATCATTTAATTGCAGCATTGTATTATATTGATCTTCTTATGGTCTGGTGTCCGGTTTTTGGGGTGGACGAGTCTCTGTCGTAGTATGTTTATTCGGTTTAAAATGAACTGGTATTTGGTCTTTGGCTGAAATAACCCTGTTTAAAAAGCTAAATCATAAACGAATCCTCCATGCAGCAAACATTTAGTATCGTAATAAACAAAGTATTAAAAATGCATGAATGCATCTCTGTGATTTAATAATTCTTACAGACATCCTACAGGCTAGTAAACGGTAACGAATATAGCTTAGTCCAGAAATCATATCTCATCCGAACATCACCTAAGACATAGCTACATAAATTACTAAAGAGCTGAGCTGAGATTTCAGTCTTCATACAGGTCTGAGAGTGCGTCACGCGTCTGGCCCGGCGCGGATCGATAGAAATGGCTCTCTGATGCTTTTAAAGGAAAGAAGCTGCAAAGTTACACGGTTTTGTTCGCCGCAGCCTTTCATCCAAGGTGACTTTTACGAGTGAGCCCGGATCTACCTGAAGCCCAAAAGCAGCCCACTGGCAGGTGTGGGATTTAAATTCACAACCTTCCCAGGACAAGGACGGGATCTTAACAGCTGAGCTGCTGCTTCCGTTTCCATGGCAGATCAACTAGAGACACGGAGACAGGGAGAGACAAGACAGAAACAACACCTGGGTGGCTGTATAACACTGTTAAACTGGGTGTTTGTTTTGCCATGAATTCTTAGAATGAACGTTCTATTGGTTTGTTGTTTTGTTTTTTCCTCAGAGGAATTTGTGATCCCGTAAAATGTTAGAACTGAAATGCAGAAATTTACCAAACATCAAATAACAGAGAATGTTTTATTTCAGTCTGTTATTAACTCAAGAAAAGACCCTAAAAATAAAACAAGCTTTACAGAAAACAGGTTAACCAATAAACTAGCATGATATTAAACAGAGTGACATTAAACTAGCATTACAGAGAACCGCCTAAATATAAACTAGCATTACAGGGAACAAGTGAACTAAAACTAGCGTTAGGGTAAACATGAAGTAAACGTGAAACATTTCTATCTAAGAAGTCCAGTTGACGTGATAGCATTGGAGTGAGTAAACAGGCTAACCCCTTAAACTAGCATTACAGTAAACAAACTAAAATACAACCTACCAGTATAGCAAACATGCTAATCCTTAAACTAGCACTGAAGTAAACAGGCTAACCACCAAACTAGCATTATGGGAAACAGGTAGCATTAGAGTAAACAGGATAAACCTCAAACTAGCATTGTAGCTAGCCCTCAAATTAGCATTATAGAAAACAGACTAGCCCTTTAACTAGCACTGGAGAAAACAGGCTAATCCATAAACTAGCATAATAGCAAAGAGGTTAAGCCAGGCTAAACAGGCTAAGCCCTTAGACTGACATTATAGCCAACAGGCTAACCCTCAAACTAGCATCATAGTAAACAGCTAACACTTACACAAACATTAGATTAAAAAACCTAACTCTTAAACTAGCACTAAATTAAACGGACTAAAATTCAAACAAGCGTTGCAGTAAACAGGCTAAAAGACAAGCTAGCTTACTCCAGCTAACTCTCTCTCTCTCTCTCTCTCCCTTCTTTTCTAGTGTTACAGATCCAGTTCCTTTGTACGCCTTTTGACCCTTGTGACCCTAATAACACGCATGGTCGTTATGACAGACAGGTGTGTGAGATGTATGAGAGTGCAGCTATCACGCGGCCGAGGTGTGTGGCGAAAAACACCACCAGTCAGGACGAAGCAATAAAGAAGTGGTTTGTGTGCGAGACCCAGGCCCTGCGTAGTCTCCGTGACAACGCCTCGATCTCAGGTGATGCTACAGTGTAACATTGCAATCTTTAGACCGGAATGTAAAATAATGTGGTTTTAAATTTTGTATATTATTGGGTTATGTGTGTGTCTGTTTTTTTTGTTTTTTCAGAAATGGGCATGGCGGTAATTGTTACGCTACAGATCACAGCTCCTCCTCTTCTGCAGAACATTACTCTGAATGGACACTTTAATCACAGTGGACTTCACATCGAAATACAACACAACATCACGCAGTTCGTCTGCTGCGCACAGAACGGCAGCACGCAGCATAACCGAGATGAAACACCGCTATCCAGCTCGTCCAAACACAACTCAGTGTCTCACAAACCAAACACAACAGAAGCAGGCGTCTTCCTAGCAGGATCTTCTGACGTAACATCCTCTGAAGGAAAAAACTCTGGTTCTAATCAGAACAGAAGAAGCCTTTGTCTTTTTCACGTCGAGAACATTCGGCTCATGGCTTCGAAAACAGGTGAAAATGATGATGAATATGTTCACGTCATGTTTTCTGATTCTCTAGAGATCCTTAAAGGTCTCGGCATACTTCATCTGGAGAAGACGTTCATCTGGCTTTTACAAACGATATGATGTAATTACGGCACAAAAAAATTACTACAAATAAATAAGGCGTGTCCAAGCTGATTCATTTCGTTTCAAGTACTGCATGGGTTTCTTCGGCATGATTAATTTTACCTGCTGATCTTATGCCTGTAGTCATAAAAATGGCCATGAAATCTTACTAGCGCCACCTACAGTATTGGAGTACTATTAAGAAACTACCAATATGAAACCCTTGAGATTGTTCAAGCTTGAAAGATGTTTAATGGACGTCGTCTTCACTTGTACAATGAGGCCTTACGCCAATCTCTGTTTATTTAATAATAATTTTATTATTATTATTATCATTATTAATATTATTAGCGATGTAAACGTGTTAATGCATGTTATGTTTTTTGGGATGTCAGTCTGTCAGTTGAATGTTTGTAGAACTGATATAGAGTTATCATTGTAAGAAATACAGAAGAAATAGAAGAAATACAGTATTAATATGGGTTTGGAATTGATTCGATCAGGATCAAGGTCACAGCAAGGTCAAATGTTTGAAAGGAGGAGGCTTGTTGACTGTCGAGGCATCCCTCTTGACATGGATGGTGTTGAGTTCTGTTTTGTTGCATATTTTTATGGTATTGCACAACTAATTTATTCTCACAGTGGCACTGAGCAGCATGACAGTTCAACTTTTGTTACATCACTTTTTTGTTTTTGCTACTCGTTTCTCACACCAATGCGCTAGCTAGCAGTATGGCTTCTCCGCTCCCAGCACTGGCTTCCTGTAGCTGCTTGCATCAAATTCAAAACACTGATGCTCGCCTACAAAGCTACAAACGGCCCAGCACCCACTTACCTCTCAGCGCTAATCACACCCCGCACCGCACCACGTTCCCTCCGATCCTCCAGCACTGCTCGACTGGTCTCAACATCTATCAGGGACAGAGAAAGACGTGCATCTAGACTGTTTTCTGGCACCGAGGTGATGAAATAACTTTCTCTAGATCTCTGTAGCCAAGTCATTGGCAGTCCTTAAGCCTGTGGTTCTCAAAGTGTGGGGCGGCCCCACTAGTGGGGAATCCAGACATGACAGGTGTGGCGCAATGAACGGGAGGGAATTAGTGGAAAGTAATAGGAAAGTACCTATTCTAATTCATGCTTTTCTTTATTGACAATAAAGATCGGACACTCGAAACTAAACAATTACACGCAAAGAAATAGATCACTAATACAAGTAAATTAAAATAACATCAGAGAAAAAGTGGAACCATAGTGCAACAATAACGGTTTAACGTCGGCGTGTTAATTGCAGAGAAATAATATATAAGGAAACATTAGGTATTATATATGTAATTTTATTTATTCCAATGTGTATGCTGATGTTTCTGTATTTTTGTTAAACATTAATATTTTATCAGGCAGTACTAGTCTGGCGTTTTTAGTTTCCAGTGTTGCAACAAAGTTGCTTTTTGATTCTTCAGGCGCTGAACAGAAGGGAAGATCAATATCGTTCTACGCTTTTTGTTGGTGTGCAGCATTTTGCGATGATCCCTAAATCATTCGTAGCATCATCAGCCTAATCAACCAAAAAGCCAGCCGAAAGGAAAACATGATGAAGCCTACTGTATGTTGCACTTGAATTCATGATGGGGATGGTAGGGGCAGAGGAGAGACCCGTGTGTGTTTTGTGTCTTAAACCGCTGGCAGCAGACAGCACGAGACCCAACAAAGTAGGAAGACACTTAGAGACAACACACCCCAGTCACGTTAATAAGCCACTCAACTTCATTAAAAGAAAGCTCTAGATAAGTGACAAAGTGTTATAACAATAGCATGTGTATTTTATCTGTTTTGAACTTGGTGTTATTTGATCTTATTGGTTTAGAAATTGATATTTAAATAAATAGTAAACTTGCCCGTTTTCGTTATCATTTTGTTGACAAGAGGGGCTTGAAAATTCGCCCACCCCCTTAAGTGGGGAATGACAGAAAATGCTTAAGCACTACTGCCTTAAGCAATGACTAAAGACCTATCTATAGACCCCCACCTGACTGATGGTACTCATAGTTAGTAACCTAGTAACCATAGTAACCAGTGTAAGGATCCATCCAACGATGAAGATTTCAAAGCACTTTTGTATAAGCACATCTATGATTATACTGTAGGATCCAAAGCTTGGTTATTTTTATATTTACACATCCAAGTGGAATTTCTGGATGACCCTAGACCAGCTAACAACAGCTTAAGGACAACATAACCTCACAGACACTCTTCCCAGGCAAGCAGAAATTATTCCCACACGAGTCCCAGACAAGGGCAGTGGGAATGATTTAACAGTTGCCTCTAAAACTCTAAAGCTCCAAACAAGTGTCTGTAAAGATTCTCAGTCATCCAGGTGACTGTTATCTGGGGGTTGAGTCATGTCAATTGAACCTAACTAACATGAGAGAAGAAAAGTCAGTACTTTTAGTGCGTTATATCAAAGGTACCAGTGATGATAATGGTTCTACTGGTAGTGTTTCCACATCACAGCTTCAGATTCCTTGATATAATCCTAGAACCTCATAGAGATTGCTGTCTGGGTGGCGTTTTGCCAAAATGTTGTTTTCCTCTGGATTCCTTCAACTTTTAAGAAACACACCTTCAGCTTGGACCATGGATTAGCTACTCTAAACTTCCCCAGGTCGAAATAAGGGTGTACCTGGTGCCCTGTAATGGAATGACGTCCCACCCACAACATGGTCGTCCCAAAGAAACTATGTCCAGAATAAACTGGCTCTGGATCCACCTCAACCGTCTCCAAAATAACTGAAGAATATTCACTCCAGCATATATTAAGACACACTCTGGATGGGTTGTACATGTACACCCTGAGTGTTGGCTTTTTTTTTCTTTGACGAAAAGTCTTCATTTCCTTCATGCTGAGTTTCAGAAGCTTCAGGATCCTAGACTCCCATGAGACAGCAGCCCACATATTCAATATCAATTTACCTCTTTCTGTCTTCCCTCCCTCCTTCCCTCCTTCCCTCCCTCCCTAGCTCTCCATCCTCATCGCTCCTCAGAGTATATTGAGTCTAAAGGTTAGTCAAGGCCATTTTTCATCCTGTCTATCGATTCTGGCAGGGACGACCAGAGCGCCGCTTCATATTTCAGCTCTGCCGATGATAAATTTATTGCCTCGGTACGTCCCTCTTATCTGCCGAGAGACGACCCGCTGCAAAGCCACAAATCCCTTCTGGCAGTCGGAGTCATTTAGGGTGAGAAAGTTTAGAAGTGTAAGGAAATAAGTGTAAAAGTATTGAGGATTCGTTCTGATTAGGGAGAGAATAAATGAGGGAGCTTTATATGTTCTTACAAAATAAGTTAAATGTAAAATGCAGTTCACACGTCATATTTTCCATGTACATTTTCCTAATGCGGTTTTAAAATTTGCCGCACTTAGATGTGATGAGATTTATTCCCTAATATTACTTCCGATCACTCGTCTCCTTGTCTTCTCAGTGAGTTGGTGGACTCTCAGTACCATCGTCTGGTTGGTTCTGGTCCTATTGGTGGTCGTGTTGGTTCTTCTCGGAGTCAGCGATCAGGTCAAAAACAGATGCTGCTGCGGCCAAAGTAAGTCCCTCAACCTTTGTTTAAATGTGAGGCAGAAATTAAGTCTCCTAGGGCGGTTCCTTGGCTGGGCGAGCTGTGAGAGGGAACTAAACCTACCTCATCTCTGTACATTTCTAGAAAAGGTGATGCCGGTGATACCGACCAGCAATCAATTAAAGATGTTTTCTCAACGCAGAGTTAAATGTGAGTATTTCCAAACATGTTGGTGAAACGTTTGAGCAAATCCGGGATCTGCATTTTAATTTATTGTTCCTGGAGTTGTTCCTGATCACATGCAACATGTAGATGAGTAATAATACCAATACTCCCTTAATTCTCTTTTTTTTCTTTTTTGGTTTTCCAGCTTTGGGCGACTTGCCTGATGATGTATCAGCAATAAGCATAGAAGGTAAGTGTGTCCGTGCTTGTACTCTAGGGATATATGTTTAATACTAATTTAACAAATTCATTAAAAAGATATAACTTTGTGATCCAAAACAAAGAGTCGCTTGCCTTTTAGTTTTCATTAAAATCCATAATTCCATGTCATAGTGGTCAAAAACGAACTAAGCATTCATTAAGCTAATACATACTTAAAAAATTATTTTGATTGTGTAAAGCTGCTTTGTGACAATGTCAATTGTTAAATTGAATTGAATTGAATCAAATTGAATCAAATTGAATTGGGTGGCACGGTGGTGTAGTGGTTAGCACTGTCACCTTGCACCTCCAGGGTCCGGGTTCGATTCCCAGCCAAGCTTGATTCCTGTGTCTGTGTGCATGGAGTGTGCATGTTCTCCCCCTGCTTGGTGGGTTTCCTTCGGGTACTCCGGTTTTCTCCCACAGTCCAAAGACATGCAGGTTAGGCTAATTGGTGTTCCCAAATTGCACCTTGGCACCTTGTCCAGGGTGTACCCTGCCTCGTGCCCTAAGCCTCCTGGGATAGGCTGCAGGTCCCCGCGACCCTAAATACAGGATAAAGCGGTATAGAAGATGAGTGAGTAAATTGAATTGAATTGGATTATATGATATGCAGGTAACGTTAACTAACATACTGACATTTCAGGATTTCTAATTAATAGCTAACAAACTATTTGCATCCCAAAAAGCGGCTGTAGTGTGCTATGTACTGTGTATATATACAATCCCTTGTTCCACACATCAAGTAAAGCCCTTGTTCAGGGGTTAGAAAAGGATTTGGGATCATATTCATCTGCACTTTCCTCCAGTGAAATATCTGCAATATGATGTTAGGAGTTAGTGAGCCATGAAACACAATACAGACGTCCAGAGGTGATTGGGAATGATTTACAACTGGTTATAAAGGAGACAGTATGCTGTTTTAGATGGCATAATGTTATCAGATGTGTTTCCTTGCTGAAAGTGCTTCTGTGACTTCCAGTTTTGAATGTAACATCACTTTTGCTGTACAGAAGTGGGTGGGACCACAGCGGACACACATCCTGACGTGAGGTGTAAAACCTCGATAGAGACAGGAATCACACTGCCCCATGGTAGATCACGGGACAGTTATTGACAGGGTAGCCAGGTTCTTATGCCAGATTTTCTGCTGATTTAATGACACTTGGATGGTAAGAATTTGTTTTATTGCAAATAACCAAAATTATGGACCAAATACATTTCTACAATAGTATAATTGAAGACTATTTTGTAGAAATTTTGAAAAAAAATTGAAAATGTCTCCTTTTTCCAGTGGGTAGTTCCAGGTCTTTTTGTGTATGCATACAGTATGCGTGTTTTTTAATGCAGTTACTTTAGGTACTTTAGTAGTAGCAATACAAATCTGACAACCCTAGTTAATGATATTTTATCTTCTGCAATAAAAGGAAAACGCACTTCCTGTATCGAAAAACTGTCACGCCTTAAACTGCGCTGTTCGACTCCATGCTATAGACTCTTACCTCCCTTTCCCATAGCATAAATCAAATGTGTCCTGACCCAGCATGTTCTACCACCAGGAGCATCAACTAGATCCAAAGATTTTTGTTGACGCAAAAAAAAAAAAAAAACAAGAAGAAGAAAGGAAAGTCTGTCCTTTCTTCTATCCCCTCTGGAAATTTGCAGCTGTCTGAGCAAAAAGAAAAACCCTATAAATAAATAAATACACAGAACTTTGAGGATGACATGAAAGGAATACAGACAAGTTTCAGTGCTCTCGATAAGGCGCGTTCTAGAGAACAAAAGTTTTCTCGAGACAGGCGTTTTACTCGTTACACTAATCCTCAAACTACAGAAAATCTAAATTTAGTGTGAATATTGTGTTTCCATCAAAACTGATAGCCTTTAAAATGTCTCCGTTGCACATCTGTGCGCAGATAAAGAACTTTTCTTGGAGAAGACGCCTTCGGATTACTCAAGAGGTAAGGACATTTCTGATGTTCGCTCTTACCCTTCATAACCTCACACTGGGATTTGTCTTAATAATTCATTCTGACTTTGAAGTATGGATCAAAAAATACTTTCCCTGCTCTCTCCTTTGATACGCAGTGTCAATCCAGATTACTGTTTCTATTGAAAAGTAACTATAATCAGACCGGGCGGCACAGTGGTGTAGTGGTTAGCACTGTCGCCTTGCACCTCCAGGGTCCGGGTTCGATTCCCAGCCAGGCACGATTCCTGTCTCTGTGTGCATGGGGTTTGCATGTTCTCCCCGTGCTTGGTGGGTTTCCTCTGGGTACTTTGGTTTCTTTCCACAGTCCAAAGATATGCAGGTTAGGCTAATTGGCATTCCCAAATTGCTTGTAGTGTGTGAGTGTGTGTATGTATGTGTGCCCTGCGATAGATTGGCACCCTGTCCAGGGTGTACCCTGCCTCGTGCCCTAAGTCTCCTATGATAGGGTCCAGGTCCCCGTGACCCTGAATACAGGATAAAGTGGTATAGAAGATGAGTGAGTGAGTGTGAGTATAATCAGACCAGAGATCAACTGTTAATCCCTATACCAATAGAATGGGATTGATTTAAAACTGATGAAATTTTAAACCCAGGATTTTAATGTCAGACCCAGTTTCATTAGGTCTTAGTCTAATGAGTCAGAATCTTGATCTTGAGTCCAGTTATTCAGGATCTTCGTCTGAGTCTTGTTACTTTTATTCTAACTTTGATGTTAATTTTGTCAGCTACTGTATTTTCAATTTTAGTCTTAGTCTTAGTTCCGGGATAAATGTCCCTGTTAGTTTTTTTTTCAAATCATATTTAGTCAATCTTATCCTATTTTTGTTTATTCAAGTTTTAGTCAACTAAAAGTCTGGACATTTTGGTCTAGTTTTAGTCAGAGGGACCCCTAAGTATTTAAGTCCGGTTTTAGTCAATGAAAACGTAACATAACCTTAGTCTTATAACCCTTAGTCTTAAACTCAGTATCATTACCCCTAGTCTTGGTCTGAGTCTTATAACCCTGTCTTGTCCTAAGTCTCATTACCTTTAGTCTTGACCTGTGTCTTATAATTCTTAGTCTTGGTTTGAGTCTCATTACCTTTAGTCTTGACCTGTGTCCTATAACCCTTTGTCTTGGTCTTAGCCTCGTTATACATAGTCTTGGTCTGATCGTCACTTCTCTTACTCTTGCTCTAAGTCTCACTAGTCAGAATTTAGGTCTGAGTCTGATTAAACTTGGTCCTTAGTTAGTCTTGTTGAGGTGCTTTCTAGTTTCACTGTCTTGGATCTTCAGTTAAAACCATACTAAAGTATTCTTCCTTCCAGGTCATGAAACATCTCTTCAAAGAAGAATCTCTTTGTCTTCCACAAAAACCTTTCTTCGATCTTTTCAAGAATCGTACAATCGAGGTGAGTCGTATATTCAATGGTGTGAGCTTACGCCTAGGACTTGGAAGTATGACATGGAAGTGTGTACATACATGTTTGAGGCAAAATACTTTATCTAACAACTCACTCGATTTTGCGATTCATCTGCTTGACCAGGTCTCTCTCCGATTCCTGAGATATCATTCACAGGTACAGCATGAAGTTCTGTTTACTCTTTACACTCATCCTCAAACTACAGAATATTGTTGCTATAGTGAAACTTTGTGTTACATGTGCATGTGTGCATCATATTGCAGATATTTCACTGGGGGAAAGTGCAGATGAATATGATACAGAAACCTGGTCTGATGATTTAATAAGAGAAGAAGGTTGGAAAACATTTTGTGAATGTAGATTTTGTTGTATAAGAATTTTACGTTTTTAATTTAAATTCTTTCCAATTTCTTTAAGCAAGCCAATATACAGCACATATACAATACTGGTTTATTGATGATACAGTTACTGGGATATGTGTAGGCAGAGCCAAAAATCTAGTTTTTCTGGAAGATTTTTCATTTACCAAAAAGTCCTGGTTTGAGTTGAACTCTAAATTTAAAGATCAACAATATTTTTTTAGGTTTTTGGGCTTCTGTAAACTTTGGTTGATTTTTCTTTAATTTGTCAAATGTTATGGCTCATTTCAGAAACTTGAGAATGGCAGGATTCTAGGGTTATAGTTCAAAATAATACTGTAATTTCAGTTGACCTCTTTTTTTTTCTTTCTTTCTCTCCAGGTCCCTTGCATCATCGAAGTCTTCCATCAATCATTAGTTACAAAGTTCAGGAGGAAGTGATATAAAATGAACTCCAGTGCTATTTTTCAGCACATCTGCATTAACTTCCTCTCATAGCTTATTCATAGACAAATGAGGACAGGAGAGGTTCAGTCATTGGGTCATGATAATTTTGGCTATTTTTTTTTCACACCGTAGTTCAACACAAGTCTATAAAGAGACGACAAGATGAGCTAAAGCTTGCTGTATGTTAAACTGATTTACACTTTTAAATATGTTGATGAAGCTTAATTCTTGTAAAATCGGTGAGACAAAGGAAACAAGCAAAACCTCACTGACTTGAGCAAGTGTGTAACTTCTATTGACAAAATGTAACGCTAAAACACGCCTGAGAAAAATAGAAAAATTTATAGACTCAATCACCTGAGAAAAAAAACGAATTAAGCTAATTATAAAAAATTTAACTATGGGAGTGAGACAGTAAGTATGTAAGTAAGTAAATAAACAACAAGACAGCAAATCAGAATTACATCAAATAAATCACAAATTTTCAACATACAAATTATGTTCGTCCAGGACAAACAGATGGAAATTCCTACTATAGTGACTAAAATACCTAAAATGACACATTTGACATTGATCAACTAACAAGCTGCTAGCTAAAATTAACACAACGAAGTATCACGCTAACCTGCTAGTGATTTTACATACCAACTAATCCAAATTTTGCCACAAACTGAACAAAAAACAAAGCTTAACAGTAACACACTCACCTCTCCAGCATCTCTACTAAAATGAAAACACGTCATAACTTCAATGCTAGAATTGATTAGAGACTAGCTGAAACGAAATGAGTGTATAGCGAATAGTTATAGTATAGAATTGAGTAGTAAGAGAAAGCGTTTTCTGAGATCGGTGCACTTAGGCCTATAGGATTGCTAACTCGCAAGTACCTAGCATTCATTCGCTAAACTTGCTGTTTAACTACAGTAATCAAGTGTGTGTGTAGTAGATGGAGTAGACACATGGATTATTCTCTAAAACTTTTTTTCACTTGTTTTATGTATTTATAGAATTATATTTTGGTTCAATTTTAGCAAATGTTTAATGTGCTAAAACTCAGTTACACTGAATGTATTTTTGAACTTAAATTAACTTTTTTTTACAATGTAAATATAAAACGTTGGGGCAAATACATTTATTAATGCTTGAATAGAATTTGACACAGTTTGGCTTCATACCTACTTTACGCCATGTCTGCCGAAGTGTTAAACAGTTATTTGGGGTAATGTATTGCATAAGTTTATATTTCTAAATAATTTCATGTGTTAAAAAATATTCTTTAATGTTTGTGCTTTTATACAGAATATTTGAACATACAACTTCAAACTTTCAACTTTGGTACAAATTTTAATACACTGATGCAGTTTTAGAAATATCAATTTTTTTAATGAAAAAAAAGATTAATGTTTAATGTCTAGTGATTTTATTTTGTTTTATTAATATTGACTGTGAATTCGTTCAGTAAGGCAACAGAAACATTTATAGAATTTAAATTTTGTAGAATTTACATTTAACAAACACAAATAAACATGAACTGGACAAACAGAGTTCTGTAAATTTTTGAAAATAAGACATTTTTAGCTAATAAGATCATGTGACACGTTCATTAGTTCTCAGAAATAAATCCATAACCGAGGTACACTACGTCTGCGAACTGCGTCTGACGTTACTTAGAGATAAATGGCGCAATTCAAAATTAAATGCCCACACAAATGGACATATTTGGTACAAATCAACGTTCTTTGTTGCTTGGCTCATTTTAAAACACAAATATCTTATTTATGATTACCAAGCAAAGTTATCCACAGCTATTACAGTTACTAATTACAAAATCTTTGGTAATCAAGTTAATTCAGTCATGGACAGATTTAAGAAAGAATATTTCTTCTTCTTTTTTGTTTAAATATCATGGATCATCTTTAGCTTCCACCAACCTATAAGCGGTTTTTAATTAATATGTCTTTTATATGCATGTAAAATTTAAACTGTTTGTTACTATAGTAACAGAAGGTGATTACCTCCTTAAAAATTCCTGCTTGTTATGTTTTTTTATAAACCACTATTTCTTGAAATCCTGACGTTACGTAATTTCCTCTGGTACAAAGTGCTAAAACTGGAGACTCTTTCCGTTGCTGTTAAACCTTCTAACATTACCCCACCAACGAGTAAATATTGTTTACAAGCCGTTACTAAAAAAAAAACAGCAACCGTTGATTAATCCAACAGCAACCGATTTGTGTTAATATACGCCTGTCATAAGCAGCGAAATGAATGCCTGACCTACTGGTGAAGGTTCATCATGCCGTTACTTTCGCCTGGATTTGTCTGTACAGTAACTGATTATACAGTACAAGATCCCGTTATAACACTAGTCTTAAAAATAAATTAATCTAATGCATTTTCTCTTTCATCTGATTCGAAGTGTCTGTAAGACGATTCCGACAGAAATCACACACAAAGGGGACGAGCAGGTTAGTCTGTAGGAGCCGGTTCTGGTTTCGATTCGGGTTCGGTTCTAGCCAGGGTTCTCCTGATCTGGATGTGGGAGATCTGCAGGACCGGCAGCAGCAGCTGGAATGCGTTGTGGATGTAGGTCGTGCTGTTTGAGCCCTAAAAAGACAAACAAGGCTGAGGGTCATAGCTGCAGCTAAATGGTTCATCGAACTAATGCAGGAATATTAAAAATAACCCAGAATGTAAAACCAAATAGAGCATAGTTGTAATTAGTAATTAAAAAGTTTACAGCTGCTAGAACCTAAGCGATAATAGGAACTTGTTTGATCTTTTAATTTTAATGGACAATGCTGTTTTAGGAAAATAATCAATAATTGGTAGCGATTATTATATTATTATTAACAGTAGTGCTAATGCATACTGTTGAGCTCCTATAACAATTATGGGACAGTGTCTACCCGATGAGGTGTGACATTTACCCCTAACTGTAGTGTGGTCTAAGTAAGTGTTTTTTATTATTATTATTTGTTCATGTGTTAATCAAATCAATATTATAAATTTGCATTAAAAGAGCAGTGGATGTACAGTATACTCTTGAGAGCCCTCTGCTGTCTGTCAGGTGAACTGCAGCTGAAATGAAACGATCGACAAGCGTTCCCCTTAGTACTTTTAAACGTCCTGACTTACTGATGCGAACTCGTGCTGAGAACTACATCAGTCTTGTGAAATACATTTTAGAATTTAAGAAAAGTCTAATCTAGATCGCAGAGAGGCTCGATTCCAGGCTGGAAAACAAACAATTGTTTATAATAATAATAATAATAATAATAATAATAATAATAAACTAGCCAGATCCACTGCATGTCAGTATCACAAGTCTCAGTGTTTCTAGGGTGTCTTTAAGATTATATAATTAGCACAGATCTAAAAGCTGATATCAAATATACTTATAACAATAAATGAGATTAGCGTTAATTGCTTGTTTGTTTGTTCAGGCTATTTTTAAAAGAGTAGCTTGCAGGTTCAATAAATGAAACTCTGACTAAAAAGGAAAAATCTTATCATCCCTACTTATGTTGTATGAAAAGTCTGCCCGGTCATTGACCCTCTTTAACTAGAGCGTTCGTGTAAGATAAAAATGTCGATACGACGCTGCCTCCTAGTGTTCTTCCTGGGAATTTCAGTATCGTTTAAACCCCCGAACGCCATCATTACCTCAAGCGTCACGCTGTTCACCAGAGGATTCAGCTCTTCTGCTTTTCTCAGACTCTGAAAGACATGGAAAGAGCATGACAATGACAAAACCTTGGCACTGTGTGTGTGTGTGTGTGTGTGTGTGTGTGTGTGTGTGAGAGAGAGAGAGTCACACTCACCCCTACAGCCACCAGTGTATCTGTGAATCTGCGGGCCAGACAGCCAACCTCCTTACACATAGCACAGGTCAGCCTGAAAAGCAAAAGGTCGAAGGTCATATAGTATTTATAATGGCTTATAAAGATTATGTAATGTTACTAAGTTCAGTCTAACACACACACACACACAAACACACACACAGTGTTACAATATAAAAACACTCCCCAGACTCTGTTAGTTTAGTTTTGACATTGTGTGGATATGTAAGTAGTGCAATCTGCACACACACACACACACACACACACACACACACACACACGCACACACACACACACCTGGACAGGATTCTGGCCTGCTGGCTCGCCGTTTTCTCCACGTCTTGTCCGTGCAGGATGAGCTCGGCCACTTTATGGAGCTGCTCTATACTCCGAGCGGTGACCTCAGCGAGACTGCCTATTGACCACATATACACACTCTGGAGAGAGAGACAGAAAGAGAGAGAGAGACAAGAGGGGAAGAGAAAAAGACAAAGATATAAAAAAACAGGCCAAGATATGAAGAAGATAGAGAGGAAAAAAGATAAACAGAGAGAGAGAGAAAGAAGGAGGGAGGAGGAGACAGAAAGAGAGACATAGGGAGCAAAGGGTGAGACAATATCACAATATACAGACAAACAGGAATATAGATAGAGTGAAAGACAAGCAGGCAGGCAGACAGACAGAAGTAGACAGAGAGACATAGAAAGGAGAGACAGAATACAGACCGACAGAAAGATGGTGAATGAACGACAAGCAGGCAGGCAGACAGACAGGGGAGGGACAGACAGACAGAAGGAGACAGACGGGGAAAGAGAGCCAGGCATAAGAGACAGAGAAAGAAAGAGAGAGCGAGAACTACCTGTTACTTGTATTACTGTAAAGACTGAAAACACACACACACACACACCTCAACTTTGTCCATCTTGCTCTGCTCTGTGTTTTTCTCCATTTCTTTTGTCCCTGCATCTTGATTATCGCCTACGTCCCCCTGTCCTGTAGGGGGCGACTCCGAGTTCCCCGCCTCCCTGTCCTCTGCTTCACCCTCGGTAACCGGGTTCTCCATCTCTCTTATCCAGTCATAGGCCTTCATTCGGGCCTGGGATCATAAGCATTAAAGAGCAAACATCACAACCTCTGTGTGTGTGTGTGTGTGTGTGTGTGTGTGTGTGTGTGTGAGATAAGCCTATGATGCGAATGTTAGCATGACATCTATAAATACAGGAGTGTGTACAGTGAATGTGTGTGTGTGTGTGTGTGTGTGTGTGTGTACCTTGTTCAGTTTGTCCGGTGTGGCAGCAACATGCAGTTCAAAGAGCAGCTCCGTGAGAACACTGACAAACTCCTCCCCATCTGCGGCTAACACACACACACACACAGAGAAATAAATATGTAGGTACAATAACTAAGTTAAACTCATTAGCATGTAGATAACTGATTGAATAAGGAAATTAGGAATAGGATTTTTACAAATTGGGAATGTGACGATTAGCATTAGCAATTAATCTTAATTAATTAGCGATTAGCAAATAATCTTATCATCATCATCGCTTCATGTACACAGCCCAAATTAATATCTGATTTTGAACCTGCCCTGCGCTCTAATACTGTCACCGGAGTGGCCACTAGCAATGCACGCTAGTTTTACTGTACTCGTTTTAACATTTGTTTTAAAATAAATACCAACTTGTATGATCATTTCTTCAAAACTTGGCTAAACCCTGTCAGGACAAGCTAGCTAGCACTATTTTTACACTATTTTAAGCTATTATCTAACTTTTTTTTTTTTCATTGAATCTAGGTGTTTTAATCTAGTACGCTATTTTTAGTTAGCTTTATAATAATTAGCTATATCTTGTCAAGTTAATCTACTGTAGCTAGACAATGTCAAGAGTTCTAACTCCATAATTGTGTATAAACACATACTAACACAAACTACATGCTCAGAAGCTAGCCGTCTAATTGGCTTAATTGCTAACTACCTAGAATCAGTTTTAAACCTGTGAAAATTGAAAGTAAAAATCGGTCTACAAACAATTATTGAGGAAACCATCCAGGTTTCAGTGTTGCGCTAGCTAGCTAATACACAGAGCTTAGATAATGTTTCGCTAGGGCAACGATAGCCTCTTAGCATAACACTGGCATAAGCTACAGTAGCATAGTGACAATGCTCTATATTTAACATCTTATTTAATTTCAAATATTTCATATTTTAACAGCGTAATACTAGCTAGCTAGCACAAATACAATTTCATATTAGCCATCTAGTCATATTTAGCATATGTAGTTTCACCCTTTATTGTAAACATGACTAGCGCTATTTATTTCTCTTTTATTATCTAGGTATTAGCTAGTTACTATTTAACTTAACACTAGCCCGCTAGGTTTACCTTATTTACACTATTTTAAGCTGTTATCTAGTGTTTTAAGCATTTTTAAAAGTATTTTAAGCCGTTATCTTTTTTTTTTTTTTTTTTTACCTAAATCAGTGAATCAAGTTCTTCATTGTATTTAGATGTTTAAAGCTAGTTAGGTATTTTTAGCTAGCTTAAAGATAGATACTGTATATCCTGTCAAGTCAAGCTAGCTAGTCAAAGTTAAGAATTCTGACTAGCTATCCAAAAAAAAAAAAGATGTAACTTCGTTCCATCATTGGTTATTTACACTAACCACAAACTATATTGAAAAAGCTAACACGCAAGGTAGCATGCTAACCAGCTAAAAGGCTAACTATGTAGGAAGAGTCTGAATCCTTTATGAACCATAAAAACTTTACATTAATTTAAAATTACTCCACTAAACATGAAAAAATTATTCCTTAACATGTTCCCTTGTTCAATTTTTACTCATGAATATTTTAAGAAAAGAAAAAACAGGCTTTCTAACTATCTAGCATACAAAAATTTCATATGCTAACAATCTAGCAAAATAAAAGTAGTATAACTTTTTTTGTGGTGAAACAGTAGAACACAGGGTTGGTATGAATCAGAATCGTCTCATCAATCATTCGATTCGTGATTCAGTTGCGGCTCAGATATGAATCCGATCGCTTCGATCGGCACTCGGGACTCACAGAGCGTGCTGAAAGAGCGAATTTGGGAATAAAGTTCACCGTTTCCCCCTGGACCTGAACCCGCCTCCTGCGTCTCGTTCTCCGTCTCGTCCGTCTCGTCCTTCTCGTCCTCTCTCGCCTCGAAGATCTCTTTAATCTTGATCAGCTCTTTTTTCAGAAGCTCCAACTCCTCGCCATCGAGGGAGGAAAGAACATCCTGAACCTGAGGGGGGGAAAGTAAACCGAGAGATGCCAAACCTTAAGGGTGAAACGTCTCAGAAGAAAAGGAAAGAAACAAGCATGAAATAATTAGCGCTAGTTATTCTACGCTACTGCAAATCTTCTTAAAAAAAAAAAAACATTATTGTGGGAACTACCCAGATTTCAGTGTCACTAATTTATAGAGTAGCGAGTAGATAATGTGTAGCTAATGCAACAACAGCCCCATAGCATAATGCAAGCTTAAAAAAAAAAATAATGCAAGCTTAAAAAAAATTTAAATAATTGACTGCAAAATCAATTATTTTATATTACGTTTGTAATTTATATATGTTTGCAATTAAGGTTGTATCATGTTGCCATTCCTCTATAATGCTCTAAAATAGTCACATAACCTTGCAAGAGATTTAACATGGCCTTCATGTGTTAGTTCGTTGTGTGTGTGTGTGTGTGTGTGTGTGTGTGTGTATGCTCACCCTCCCCTCGCTCTCGTTACTCAGGATCTCCAGAGCTTCCAGATGAGACAGGCCTTGATAATCATCAAACAGGATGCCGTAATGAGCCGTGGGTTCACACACCATCTGGCTGCTCAGCCTCTCGCGTGCCTTTTCCTTGGCTTCCTTCAGCATCTACAAAATACACACACACAAATATTAATCAAAGCGAAGGTGTTAACAAACACGTCTGTCAGAACATGTCAGTGTTTACGTCTTCTGTACCTGCGAGAGCGAGACGGTCCTCTGCATGAGGATTTTAGTCTTTTTAAAACCAGGATCGCTCTCCGCCAACACCGTCATGGTCTTCTTGCCGATGAACTCCAGGGCGTCAAGGCCTCCGGTCAGCACAGACTTCCCCTGAGAGACAGAAAAGAAAGAGTGGGAATACAAGACTGAGAAATCAAAGAACACGCATAAACTCTGATATGGCCACAAAAATATGCAACAGTCCTGTACTCCTGTAGGGACTTATTAAAGTACAGTGGAACCTTGGATTACGAGCATAATTGGTTCCGGAAGCGGGCTCGTATTCCAAAACACTCGGTAACCACTGTCTCATAAGAAATGATGGAAACATAAATTATTCGTTCCACAGCCCAAAAAATTAATACATAAAAATAATTAATACAAAATATAAAGTAAAAATAAAACAAATTAACCTGCACTTTACATTTAAAAAGAATCGCGACAGAACAGTGTTTCCATTAGAGAGTGTGTGTGTGTGTGTGTGTGTGTGTGTTGATACAGAGGGGGAGAGAAAAAAAAAGAAATTTTTAACATCTCTAATGAGACTTGATTTTGCTTTACAAGCACGCTGTACACACACGCATACAGACACTAAATAAAATATGTTTACGCGCACACACGTGGTCACTGTGTTATAGTAAACAGTACACGACGCACTAAGACCCAGCAGGGGAGACGATTACTCACAATTCCGCAGCACAAGAGAGAAAGACAAACCGTTGGCTCAGTTGTGATCACGTGACGCTCGGCGTCAAAACAAGAAGCGCGTGATACATGACACTCGGTAATCGAAAAACCAAAACTTGTTCGTTTTCCAAGTCAAAATTTATTAAAAATCTTTGCTTGTCTTGCGGAACACTCACAAACCGCGTTACTCGCAATCCGAGGTTTCGCAATATTACATTTTCAATCTAAAGTGGGCCAGGACAGCCATGGATAAAGCTTGCATACACCTTACCCCCCATCAATGACATTGCCAATATCAGGTACAGAATGAAAAATAGATGGATGGTGAAATAAAGGTCAGCACTAACCGTGTTTTGCACAGCGCTAGTGATTGAGGAAAACACCCCTCTGTTGGTTGGGCTGACGGGCTGAGCAGTTATGTCTTCCTCCTCTTCGTGATGTTCTTCAACCTCCAGGGCTTCCTCACACGATGATGTGCTGCGAATCCGCAAGGCCACACCCGCTTTCTCCCGAACTGAGCTTAACCCCTGACCTGAATATTGGGTAAGAGAACCAATAATGTTCACAGCAGTTAAAAGTTGAAGAGTAAAGATCAAGACACGGTTGATAAATTAGATGGTACTGACCCACTGTGGGTGGACATGGTGCTGACCCACGGTGTTTGGAGTTAGAGGCGCTGACCCAGTGTGAGGGGACTAGATGGTGCTGACCAATTATTGGGGACTAGATGGTGCTGTTAGTACTGACCCACTGTGAGTGCTTAATGGTACTGACCCTGAAGAACTAGATGGTGCTGACCCACTGTTAATTTAACCCACTGTCAGTGTTTAAATGGTACCGACCCACTGTGGTTGCACTAGATGGTGCCGACCCACTGTGGATGGACTACAGTGCATCCGGAAAATATTTACAGTATTTATTGCTTCACTTTTTCCACATATTGTTATGTTACAGCATTATTTGATAAAATGGATTATATAAATTATTATTAATTTTCTCAAAATTCTCCAAACGATACCCCGTAATGACAATGTAAAAGAAGTTTGTTTAAAATCTTTGCAAATGTATTTAAAAAAATAATAATAATATATATATATATATATATATATATATATATATATATATATATATATATATATATATATATTTTTTTTTTTTTTTTTTTTTTTTTTTTTTTTAGTATGATGCTACAAGATGTTTTTTCTTCTGGTCGCTCACTTTTCCCGGGTGGAAGAGTCCTGGTGGTTCCTAACTTCTTCCATTTATGGATGATGAAGGCCACTGTGCTCATCTGGACTTTAAAAAAAATTTCTTTACCCTTCCCCAGATCTGTGCCTAGATACAATCCTGTCTCAGAAGTCTACAGACAATTCCTTGGACTTCCTGGCTTGGCTTACCACTGCTGGACTCCAATCGAGTTGTAGAAACATCTCAAGGATGATCAGTGGAGATAGGAAGCACCTGAGCTCAATTTTGAAAGGATTGCAAAGATTTCAAACTAACTTCTTTTACGTTGTCATTATTGGGTATGGTTTGTAGAATTTGGAAAAAAATAATGAATGTAATAAATTTTGAAATGAGGCTGTAACATAGAAAAATGTGGAAAAAGTGAAGTGCTGTGAATACTTTCCGGATGCACTGTAGATGATGCCGACCCACTGAGGGTGGAATAGATGGCGCTAACCCGCTGTGGGGGGAACCGATTGTGTTGATCCAGTGTTTGAGTTACTGTTAAATCAGATCTATGGCAAAATAGTTGCCATGTGAAACATACCTACTGTAGAGGTGGCAGTCGTCAACAAAGACTTCCCCCAGGATCCCCAACCACCCCAACCTTTAGCTGTGGTCTGCTCTGAGGGCTGGAGAAAATACACACAAACAAAAATTACATCAGAAATAACATACTTTTAAAATTATTATAATAATCACACATTATAATGTAGGTAATCGTACCTCCACCTCCCCTTCCACAACCTCTGGCTCCAAGCTCACTGTTTCATTGCATTCGGTCACCTGACCGCAGCCGTGCTCCTCTGATTGGTCCTGTGTTTGTTCTGTGACCTGGCTGAGAGGAGCACATGCTTCTGCAGCTTCATTGGTTATCACATGCTCTGGTGCGTCCAAAGAGGGTGAAGGACTGGATGAAGTGTCCTTTGTTCTGTCTGCAGCTAAAGGAGCATGTTCGTCAGACGGTTCTTTAAAAACAGGAGGGTCAGGGGGTACAGCGATGTCGCCTGCTGCATCTCCTTGTGACATGGTGCCCTGTGAATATACAGACACGGCACAGTCACAAGGTTTAACAGCTAGTATGCTAACAACTCTGAGTTTCAGTACATTATCAGTTCATACACCAACCAGCCATTAGATGTCCAACAGACAGACAAACCCACAAACAACAGAGAGAGAGAGAGAGAGAGAGAGAGAGAGAGAGACCGAGAGAGAGTTAATAGACGTACAGCAGACAGATAGAGACAGACAGAAAGCCAAACAGTATCCAGACGTACAAAAGAAAAAAGGCAGACAGACAAACACAAAGACAGGCATGCAGCGGACAGAGAGAAATACAGGAGACAGACATACAGAGAAATAGACAGACAGCAAAAAGACTGACATACAGACATGCAGACAGACAGAAAGACATACAGCAAACAAACAGAATGACAATAGATAGACAGGGAGCTGATAGACAGATAGAGGAAGACACATCCAACAGACAGACAGATACACTAATACGCTAATATAGAACAGGCAGACAGATTTATCAACATACTTTGAATGTAGGTAGTGAGACATAGACCAAAGACAAACATAGACAAACATACAGCAGACAGACAAACATAAAGCAGACAGGCAGAAAGTCAGACAGACAAACATATAGAAGACAGACAGAAAGACAGACAACCATACAGCAGACAGACAGAATCAGACATATATTAGACAGACATGAGAAGGAGAGACAGTCAGCAGATTGACAGACAGACAGACAGACAGCGACAGAAATGCAAACATATCACAGACAGACAGAATGTCAGACATACTTCAGACAGACAAACATCAGACAAACAATTAAAAGAGAAACAGACAGCAGAGACAGAAATTCAATAATACCACAAAACAGACAGACAGAATTACAGACATACCTCAGACAGACACACATACTGTATAAAGTCAGACAGACTAGAGATAGAGAGACAGACAGCAGACTAACAGACAAAAAAGAGGAAGGGAGACAGACAGCAGAGACAGAGTGTCAGACATACTGTAGACAAACATAAGACAGACAGATGGAAAGTTAGACATATTTCAAAGAGGCAAAAGAAAGATAGACAGATAAAAGACTAACAGACAGAAAGCCAGGTATACAGCAGACAGAGAAACATATGGCAAATCAACTGAATGTCAGACATATCGCAGAGACAAACGCACAGCAGACAGAAAGTAATACATACATCAGACAGGCAAGTGGGATACAGACAGACAGCAGACTGACAGACAGCAGAAACAGAACGTCAAACGTGCCGCAGACAGACAAACATATAGCAGACAGACAGAATGTCAGACATACATTAGACAGACAAGAGAAAGAGACAGACAGCAGACTGACTGACAGATAGAAAGTCAAACATATCGCAGAAATACAGAATGTCGGACATACAAACAGTCAAACATACAGTCAGACAAACATACAGCAGAAAGACAGAAAGACAAACATATATCAGACAGGCAGACACAGAAAGACAAAACAGCAGACTAAAAGACAGACAGCAGACAGACAAAAGAGAGAGAGACAGATAACAGACTGAAAGACAGACGACAGACAGACAGAAAGTCGAACATATACAGTATCAGACAGGCAAACACAGAAAGACAGACAGCAGACATACAGCAGACAGACAAAAGAGAGACAGACAGCAGACTGACAGATAAACAGCAATGAAGATCAATCGTTAGATCCAACACTACAGTAAGACAGCACTACTGCTCAGTAGCTGAGTGAACACACACACACACACACACACACACACACCTTTTTTTCTTCCTTTGCTCTCTATATAAACTGTCCATCCCTCCTTCGTTTCTATGTTACAGTTCTCGTATTTTCACTCCAGCTAGATGCTACGCTGCACTTTGTGGCTGAGTATCTGTGCTGCTGTGTCATGACGCGAGGTTAAAGGTCAGACCTAACACAGTTTACACCCCCCCAGCATTCTGGTCTGCTGGATCTGATCAGGGATCAGCATGACTGACTGTATATTCTCTCACACACACACACACACACACACACACACAAACACACACACACACACACACACACACATAAGCAGAGAATTATGCTGACCAAATGAATAAGAGACTGTGTGTGTGTGTGTGTGTGTGTGTGTGATGACAAACTGCTTTGTTCTTGAACCCCACTACATCACCCAGCTTCATTTTGACGTTAGGTTACAGCGCCATCTTGTGTGTGTGTGTGTGTGTGTGTGTGTGTGTGTGTGTACACACCCTGAGACTTTCAGAAACTTATTATAAAAGTTATTGATGCTGTATAAAAAAATATATATTTACAAAATAACTTAGAACTTTGAAATAAGCTCTGTGTGTGTGTGTGTGTGTACAGACAGGATGAGTGTGTGTAGCACCAGAACTGACACTTTAAAGCACAGATTATTCTAAACACGCGCACTATTATAATAATAAACGTGCATGAAGTTCCGCATTAGTGCATCAAACACAACTTAACAACACACACAACTTCACAACACACACAACTTCACAACAAACAAGAAACAACACACACACACACACACACACAACTTCACAACAAACAAGAAACAACACACACACACACACACACACACACACATGCACAACACTTAAATCCAGCCATAAAGCATTACCACAAACTTAAATAACACACACACACACACACACACACAGAGGTTCCCGCAGGCTTACCGGTGGCTCTGACAGCGCGCGCCGCTTGTTTCCGCCCAGCCCGAAGCTCGCGCGCCACGTCGGCAGCCCGGACCACGCACTGTGTGGAGCATGACGTCATTCCCGTAATAGAGCGTCGCAGAAACCTCAGCAGCGTCACAAATACATCAAACAACATTAAATAATTACATTAACTGAAGTTAGAACAGTGTCCTATAAAGAGAGACAGATCTCAGAGTGTGTGGAGTGGGACTGGAACTCAACCCCACTGGACCATTGTTTTCTATAACCAATATTTTATATATATTTTTTTATATATTCTACATTTTAAGATATAAAGAGAGACATATCTCAGAATGTGTGGAGTGGGACTGGAACTCAACCCCACTGGACCATAATTTTTCACAGTATATCATATATTTTATATTTAATTTTTTTATATTTTATATTTTAAGATATAAAGAGAGACAGATCTCAGAGTGTGTGGAGTGGGACTGGAACTCAACCCCACTGGACCATAGTTTTCTATATCCCATATTTTATGTATATATTTTTTTTATATTCTATATTTTAAAATATAAAGAGAGACAGATCTCAGAGTGTGTGGAGTGGGACTGGAACCCAACCCCACTGGACCAAAGTTTTTATATCTCACACTTTATATTTTACATTTTTATATCCTGTTCTTCTTATCTGCAGTTTTTTCTATATTTTAGAAATTAGGTCTATATATTTCATTCTTTATTTCCATTCCCTTATTTATTTCTATTTCTATTAATAATTTAGATTTTAAAAGTCAAGCATAATTACATATTATATATAGGATATAACAAATAGGTATAAGCATTTCACTACACATGGTACTGTGTATGACTGTGTATGTGACAAAAAACATTTCAATCTGATTTTCAATTTGATTTGATTTAATTTGCTTTGGGACGAACTGGACCTATAGCCTAGTCTCCACCCAGGCTTCAGCACCAGAGCTCCAAAGTTTAGTGAAAAAGAAGAAAAGTGGAGTAGACTGGAGTGAAGTGGAGTGGAGTGGATTATTATTATTATTATTATTATTATTATTATTAAAAATTCTCTTGTTTTATACATGCTGTAAAAACATGTACATAAAAATTGCATTCTATAATACTGTAAAAAATAATTAGTTAATAAAAAATAAAAAAATAAATAAAATAAAAAGGCATTCTGTAATAAAAACTAATTAATTAATAAAAAATCAAATAATATGAATATGCATTCTATATTTTAATAAATAAATATTTTAAATATAACGATGATAATAATAATAATAATAATAATAATAATAATTCTCACATTCTGTCTAGGCTGTAACGTAAATAAAATACAGCAAAAAATAAAATAAATAAATTTATATTAATATATAACTAATAACAAATAAAGCGTATGATTTATATGTTTCAGTGTTTTATGTTTTTTTTTATAATAATAATGAAATAAAATATATGTGCAAATATTTCTCTTTTTTTACTTGTTTATGTTCTAATGTTTTAAAAAGAGTTTTAGCTTAATTTTAAGATAATATATGTTTTTGTATTAAATATTTACAAAAAGCTCTCGCACCGTTATAATAACAAGATAAGCACCTTGAAACGCAGTGAGATCGTGAGAGCGCCCTCTGGCGGACGTGGCAACCCGGAAGTGCACTTTGCAGTTTGTTAATGCGAATCGGGAAGGTTTGTAGTTTTTGTTGATGTAAATAACGAGATTTAAAATGATACAAAATGCCAAAATAAACAATCAAGCAATAAAAAGTATTACCATGATGAACTGATATGACCTATAGATAGCCGCACTTTGAACGCCGTTTGTCAGCCGGCTCGTTGGTCTAGGGGTATGATTCTCGCTTAGGGTGCGAGAGGTCCCGGGTTCAAATCCCGGACGAGCCCACACCTTTTAGATATTTAGTGTTACATATTCTAAATAAATTACTGGAGATAAGTAGCGGTTTGCAAAATCTTTACCACTTATTTGAAGTCTTACAAATGTGGAAATGTTTTACTTGTTTTGCTAACATCATCATCTGTTTAGAATAAAAGTGAAGTTAGCATTTAGGTAAGATTTATGCTAAAGACGACAATATGGGATGAAAAACTACAACACAACAAGTTTTTATATGAAAATTAATTTATTTGTAGCTTTTAAGGTCAACTCTATACACAATTCTCTACAATTTTACAGTATGTACTATGTTTGTGTTAGCTAGCACTCGGTCATTACCTCAGGAATCGTTATTAGCTCCTGAGGGAGCGCTGGCATGCGGGAGGACTAGCATGACTCAGCACTTTTCCAAGCTTTTTCATTCAGTTTAAACATCAGATAAAACGTGGTAAAAAAAAAAAAAGTGTGTAAAATTTCTAATTAATAGTCTAAACGTAGATCCCTGAGATACCAACCTGTAAATAAACCTTCATCTTGTAAATTTGTCTTAGCTTTGCTTTCTAGCTATGCTAGATTTCTAACATTATCGCTAATTAGATGATAAATATTGTTATGTAAAATGAAATGAGCACAAATTTCCAGCATATGCTTGGTGTTCTAAGGTTTTAAACATATTCAATTTTTTTTTTTTTTTAAACTGAGCTTTTTGAAGAGGATATCTGTCGTGAAACTGTGTAAATATTTTTGTATGTTTGTTTTTAAGTGAAAATAAACAACACTGAAACAACCTTTTTTTGCCAAAAATTGCACAGATAAAGTTTATTCAGTGATACGTCACATATTTAAAATAATACGTATTAGTATGTACAGCATAAAATAATATATATTTTCACAGCTTGATATACGATTCCCTTTGAAGAGCAAAAAAAATAAACAAATAAACTCATGAAAAGACAGAAGCTCCAGAAAATAACGAATCACATCTTCAAAGAAATGCATAATATTTGTCGAAAGTAAAAATCCATCATAAAAATCACAAAATGTATAAAATTCCTTTAAATTCCCTTTAATATTAACAATCCTTAAAAATAGATTACAGTGTGCACTATAGGGTTTCTCTATGTGTTGTGACTTCATCATTTTTTATCTTTCAGTCCGTTTGTCTGTGCATCAAGTTAAAAGGCGTGTCCCAAACCCAGAACAGGTTTCTAGTGGGATGAATAACGCATACATGCTACAAAAATGCTAGATACCTATACGTAGCTAGCTAGCGAGTTGATAGCTAGCTAATCAGGTCATTAGCAGATAGCAACATAATGTAAGCGCTACTGCATGTGATGTAAAACAGAGCTAGCTTTTAATTTTATTTCCTTACACAATCAGTTGGTACAGCAAAACGGTCTAGCCAGAATGCTAATTAGCCAGGTTAAATCACTGCCCGCATGTTTAACCTCAAAATAATTACATTCCGGATACACTTAGGTGGAACACAACAGGGATGAGATCTGAAATGAAGTGCTAATCTGTCACATGTGTTTTACGCTAGCCATAAGGAGTTGTTTTTATTTTTTAATTTTCCATAAAAATGTAAAAGAAAAGGTGTGTTGGTGAAAATTTTGCTAAATACTTAGATTCAACCTAGGTGTGTTTGGTGTATGTTATAATCGGTAATGTTAGCACTGTTAAGGGGCCAACATAAATATATATTATTTAAAATCATAATTTTTCTTCTTTAATGTTTAAAAACTTCACTTTTTCAGAATAACAAAACATTTCATTTGAGCGAATGCATTTAAGAAATAATTTTTTTTTATTTCAAAATTAAACTTTTGAATTTAAAAATATCAAAACATTTTCTTTAAACTTTGAGATACATTTCCTTTTCTTCAAAAGTTGAATTTTATATTTCAATTCTGAAATTCCATGTGTGAAATTTCCCTTTATTGATAACTGCTTGATTATTGCTGATGAGATTAAAGTGCACATTTAGCTTTACAAAGTTCTTTACATAAAAAAGCAATTTTCCAAACACACACACTTGCATCCTTGTGCTACGCAAAGTGACAAAAAGAAATGACACTCCCCACAACCAAACCAAACTCCATTACCATAATGCCCTTTTTAAATGATTCACATTTATCTGTGTAAATACAATGAATGAACCCCAGACTGCTTCCATGCACAACAGCCCTGAACGTCCGTCCACAGCCGCAAGCATGCATTCAAACCTAACTCTATCGCTAGTAATTCAATGCTACGACATAGCAGCTAACTGTGTGTTTGCTTGAGTATTTGAAGAGCTTTCTAAAGAGGACGCTGGGTGCATTGCTGAAAAAAAAAACGGTAGACTTGAAGTAGAATTTACCAGACCATTCAAGGTTATTGTGCTAAAAGTTTTAGCACCCTTCCACACACTCTTTACAGACAAAACTGCAACTGCACTAAACAACATCGTTACTCAATGTGCAAGTACAGGGTCCTGATACAGTACATAGTACTTACGTAATAAACAAAAAAAAAAAAAAAGGATGTAGACGCGCTGCAACAACAGAGTCTGGTGATGCTGTGAGCAATTGTTTCTAATATATACACTGTTTTCTGAAGTAGAAGACACAGGCCTTTTATGCCTATTGAGACCAAAAAAATTGAAACAAACAGAGCGCCCCCTGTTGGACATGTATAATATACATGTAAAAAAGAAACTACTTATAAAAATGGATAACTGTTTGTTGCTTTGACTTTAGTGCCCTCTAGTGGACAATGACGCAAATACGTTTGAAACACTAATTTCCATCTGTCTCATATTTCCAGATGTGCATGAAAAGGTAAATATTAGGACGAGTTTTCTCTATATTTTGGTATTAAATTATCATGTTAATATTAATATTAAGAATTGATAATAATAATAATATTAATAACAAAGCTTAGTATTCTAATATAACACTTTCCCAGGACCTTAGTAAGAACATTTTAATCTTTTCCGCTTATTAGAGGTCAAAATATACGTCTTATAACCCAGAAAACACCGGATTGCAAACACCAGAGATTATGGATAAAATATCAATAAAGTCCATGCAAAAACCAAAACAAATGAAATAAGCATGAAAAACGATTTTGTGATTAAAAACCTGCCTACATTTATGTGTGTGTGTGTATCTGTGTGTGTGTGTATGTGATGTTACAAAATTAAAAACTTACAAGATTTTCCTGACTAATATATACCATATATTTAAAAAAAAAAAAAAAAAAAAAAAGGATTCACATTATTCAGGATTGACCCGAGCTGTGTGTGTGTGTATGTGTGTATATACAGTATACGATGAACCCTTTGACCAGCAGAGGGCGGCCGACAGAATTGTGTGTGAAGTCATGAGGAAAGAGATATAAAAAGAGACAGAAGTACTTAAGAAGAGTCTATTAGAGTCCATTAAAGGCTGATGTTAGAGATCAGGCTTTGGTGGCCAGACGATACGATACGGATACAGGAAGTCTTCTGTTGTTTGTGACTGCGTATGGAACACCCCTACACCCGGTTAAATAATAGTGCAGTCCGTCTGGAAGGTGCACAGGTTGGATCGGCGCTGCGCTCACACCAGCAGGTGGCGCTTCCTGTGCAGGGCGAGGTGATCGGAGCGCGAGAAGCTGCGCTCGCAATCCGAGCACTTGAACGGCTTGGATCCGGTGTGTTTGCGGTAATGACGTGTCAGCTCGTCGGAACGTGCGAACTTCCACGTGCAGCCTTCCCATGAGCACTTGTACGGCTTCTCTCCTACACAAACAAAAATAGGAGGCTGTTAAGTCAACTGTCAACTGTTTGACCTGTGAATTCACTTAGGGGTGTGTGTGTGTGTGTATATGTGTCTGTATACCTGTGTGTGTACGTCGGTGGGCTTTGAGGTGCGAGCTCTTCGTGTACACTTTATTGCAGCCCTTAAAATCACAGCTGTGGGTGCGTCGCTTCTTCAGCGGGTCAGGAGACTCCGCCTTAGGGGGGCTTATAATCACCGAGTGTTTGTTCCCACTGAAAAAGAGAGAGAGAGAGAGAAAAAGAGAGAGAGATTATAATTAGTTTATCCATCCTTCTATCTTATAATTCAACACATCTTGTATCGCTTCTTGTATGGGTCCATTCCTTTATGCCAGTGATTTTCCGGTGTAGTTAGTGTCTTTGGCCACTAGATGTCACTGCATGCTATATAATCGCGCAACCTTAACATAGCATGTTCGATGTATCTTAGAGTGAACTGCTGTACATTTTAAAGTGACAACACACACTCACACACACACTTTAAAAAGTGTGTTTGGACGGGACAGATGTGACGCTCATTACATCTCTGACACGCCCAGGAGCTCTAGCCCCGCCCTGTGAGTTTACACACACTGTAATTACTCTTCTGTCTCTTTGTCGCTCGTCTTCCTTCTCGTTTTTCTCGCATTCGCTCCTTAAAACTACATATTTGTCTTTGGGTCGGCGTGTCCCTGTGGAGAGGGTTACAGCCCCACCTTCCTGCTCCTCCCTTCTCTCTCTTTCTGCTCATGTTTTCTTTTCCTTCATGAGTCAGCATGCCTGCCTGATGATATCACACACACACACACACACACACACACACACACACACAAATGCTGACAGACGTAGGTCAGTGCCCTCCCACTCACACACTCACACATACACATATACACACACAGATAGGTACAGAAAAGTATACAGACACAAGCAAACACACACACACACACATTTACACACAGTGTCACCGCCTACATGTGGACAATTGGAGACACGGTGTCTCCGGAGTGCACACTGGGAGATTTTATCTGTACAGTTAAAGAAACACACACACACACACACTATATGCTCAACCAGTTCTGCATATGATTCGGATCAAATAATCTTCACTGTTGAATTGAGGAAATAAATCAACGGTCATTTGGTTAGTTGTTGAACTGGTCGCATTTTACTGACAGCTAATTTAAATTAACGCAAAAAGGTCTTACACACACACACACACACACCAAGTATAGGCATAAGCCTGGAAATGGACGTTTATATGTTTTGATAAAAAAAAAATACTAAAAATAAAAATCGTTTAGTGATTGGAGTCACAACAACAGCGACAAACAGACGCTAGCTCGTGCTTTAGCTCTTGCGCTGACGTTTTTCCAGGGAAACTTCATCACAATGACCCGCACTTGCACTTGGCGCCTCCGAGTTCTACAAGCGTGAAGAGAATGCAGGATCGTGTTGACGGTATTAACATCGACGGGACAAGTCTGGCATTGTGCCAAAGTTATCTTTCAGATTTCACTTCATCAAAATCCATCAGGCTACAGAAACATCGACACTTTTTTATTTATCCGTTTTTTAGCAGCGTGACAGCAACCTGGGTTTCGTTTTGACTCCATGAAGGTTTTTCTTTTTTTTTTTTTTTGTTATTTGATTTTTTTTTTTTTGTTATTTAGTCATCCGGAGATGTAAACATGTTTATCGTCACGCTACGACTTCATTTGATTCCTGTGTAGCGACGATTGTGGACTTCATTGTGTAGCTCACAGCAAGTGAAAAGGAAAGAGAAAGAAACAAATTGTACATAACTAACATTGTAAATAAAATCTGTCTCAAAAAGTAAATAGATACGTTTATACATAAAGTTAATTTCAAATAAAAGTTTTTAATAAAATGGTAAATAAAAAAAAATACACAATATATTATTTTATATTGTATCGTTCTAGTCTCCACTAAACACTGTATTTAAGAATTTATTCATTGTGATTTTGATGTACAGGGTTCAGTAAGTAATTATAATTTACATTTAGTGTCAAAATATATAAAAATATTTTTGCTATTTTGTGCTTTTAAAAATATTTTATTTAAAAATTTTCTAAAAATTTCATAGCAAGTAAAAAATGTTTTTTAGACACATTTACAATTTTTATGCTTAAAATTATTTAATTTTGTTAGCTAATTATTTTAATCAATTATTTAAAAAAAAAACGAGATAATTTATGCGAGAAAGAATTCAAATATAACTATGGAAATAATTAAATTAAACGTTGCTTTAAAAAAAAAGTAAAGTTAATTTTTTTTATTAACTCAATAATATGATTATATGTAATAAATGTTTATTTTTAGTTTTATTTATTTGTTTGTTTGTTTGTTTGTTTGTTTTACAAATACTTTGTTGGTTTTATGAACATTGATTTTTTTTGACTAATTTTGACTCATTTGACTAATTAATTTCATTAATTAATTAACGTGTCTAACTTATCTTGACATTAGTGTTAAAAAGTTAGCAGATGAAAAAAATTTAAAAAATTTTTTTTAACTAAATGAGCGATCTTTCAGCTGCCTGAAACAATCTATCATAATAATAATCATAAATTACTTTTGAATAAACTGTATAAGTGTCTTCATAAGCAGTTTAAACTCTATAATAATAATAATAATAATAATAATAATAATGAACATTTTCAGAATTGTTTGTAGGAAGTTTGTGAATCTTCATTTCAGCCATACACACGAGTAACTGCACATACCTACACACACACACACACAGACGCGTTTGTGTTATTTTCTGCGCGTTTGTTGTCCCCATAATGACAGACTGATGTACAGTGTGTAGGTTGGGGGTGTTTCTTTTCTTTTCTTTTTCTTTTCTTTTACGAGCAGGTGTACAGTGTCAAAAACAATGTGACCTAAAAGAATGCAGATAAATACCACTGGGGACAAGTCAAGACTGAATTCTTTCTGCGCCTTGCTCAAATACCCACGCACACACACATACCCCATTATTCCGTCCCGAAAACCCATGATGAAACAGCTAGAGATATCTTGTCACACAAGGTATATGCATGTGTGTGTGTGTTTGTGTGTGTGTGTGTGTGTGTGTTTGTGCACGTGCGTGCAGTGCGTCACGCGCGTATGCAGGTATGTGTACGTGTGTGTATGATGGGGCGCTTGTCCCACTCACCCGTTAAAGGTCGGCATCGGAGGTGATGGAATTTCCTGCCTGAGTGGGCCGGGAGCGAGCTCGCCCTGAGGCTCGGATTTGATTGGCGGCTGGTGGTCCTGGGCGGAGTCTGAGACGCAAAACACAGCAAGGTTAGCCAATTAGATGATGCCTTACAGACAAAACAAATAGACATCCATCAATCTAGAAACTTCTGTACCTGTGGGACCTGCTGGATACACACACTACAAGCAATTTATATTTAGATATACGTGAAGTAGCTGACATTGTTTTATAAAATGAGTATAACGATATGCTTAAGGTACAAACATCACAATTGTTTTTTTTTTTTTTTCCGGACAATCAATAATCGTTGTTAATTAATGATTAACAATATACAACGTCCAGTACCGCGCACGATCCGAAGCGCCCTCTTGTGGCCAACAAGTTAACAGCTAAGAAGCTACGGAGAAACATCACGCAAAACATTATGAATATTATGAGTAACATTTCGAGCAGGAGTTCTCTGATTAATGGATTGTAGCATGATTATTATTAAGTTCCTGGTACACATGATGGTCAGCGGTGTGGCAGCAGCTGCTCGGAGAGAGGAATTATTTTTAAACCTATTTGCGAAGGGATGCAAATTAGCACCGAGGTGAAGTAAATGCAGATGATACAAAAGACGCTTCACTCTTTTTTTCCTCTCTTTTGCACGGTCGGCATAATTTTATATCAACCTTGCGTCGAGTTTCTTTCCACTCACCAGATTTGAGCGAGGTGGGCGAGGGCAGGATGATGGACGAGGGCAGGACGTGGGGCGAGTACAGCAAGGGCAAGTGGGGCAGGATGACGCTGGACAGGACAGGGATGAGACCTGTACCTGAAGCTGAAACCAGCGGAGTCACCAACTGGACACACACACATGAACATGTTTTACACACACATATTGTTAACATGAAGTATGACTTAGCATGATTTAGCATTTAGTACTTGTGTTTCAACTCACGGTGGAGAAAGACAGCGGCATGTTCATGGAGTCGGAGCAGCTGATGTGCTCGTACGGAGAGGGGGGCGTGGCTCTGGACGAGGAGGACGACGCCGAGGACGATAACGGCGAGGAGGAAGAGGACGGCGCCGACGGCGGAGGCGAGGACTTCTTGCTGAGCGACAGGTCCACGGGCTCCATCTGCGCGTGCGCCGGAGCGGCGCCGCTGTGAGGCGGAGTGTGTGGGTGAAGGTGTGTGTGCGGAGGGCTGTGATACGGACGGTAGTGGTGAGGGTAGCAGTACTGTGCGGCGGGCTGAGAGCCGATGGAGAACATGGCGCCGTACGCTTCGCCCTGAGACTTCACCAAGGATGAGTAACCCTGAAACACGGCACACACACAGAGGAGAGAAGGTCAATATCCCCAAGCTCTCGCTATTGCTATCTCTATCTCACACAGACACACCCATGCACTTTCACACTCTCTCACACAGCCACTCCCACCCATGCACTTTCACACTCACTCTCACACACACACACACACACATTTCTAGAGGCAGCTGTGTACTCTGGAGAGAGATGATGAAAAACTGCTTTTCTGACTTTCGGAGCCAAAGCTAACTCTCTGGCCCCCTGAAACGCCTAACCTAATGAGAAAGGAATGTGCGTCCATCTGAAAACAACACACACACACACACACACACACTCACAAGATGAAATGCTGTAATATTAGAACAGAATGAAAGTCTTTTCTAGAATCGCATTACTGCGAACACTGCTCTGGGTTTTCCGCTACATTTTACGCGATCGTGAGTAAAAAAAAACATAACATTGCGTCTTCCATTCGACACACGACACTAGACGGTCGGAAATACTGTACGTAGCGATATGTAGAAAGTCCCTACGTAGTGTACGCCAAACGGAGCTCCTCCGGTACACTAGAGCACGTGAACACTCGCGCCGACATTTTTGTTTTTTGCCGTAATGTAGCGAGCGACGAAGGTGGCGGATGGGAGCGTGTCGCGCACCGCTCACGCCGGGCCGGTCGACCGAGTCGCCGACATGTCACGCCATCTGATTAATCGTTATTTTGTTTTGCTAATGTCATGATTACAGTTGTCATCAGTCATTGCATGACAGATATCACCCTCTGGCCGTCTTGTGTTTTAATAGCACCTGCACAAACAGAATATTTTATTAGCAGCTGATTGATTACAAGCCGCGGCGGCGCGGGTTTGATCTTCAACCTGGCATCAAGCGCTATATAGTTTTAAACCCCCACCTCCGAGTCGCTCCAGGTGTCGAGTTACGGGACCTTAAACACTGGAGTAAGTGTAAAGTAGCTCATTAGCTCATTTTTTTGTCACTGTTAATGAGGGAGCGTTCAAGTCAAAACGGGACTCGTGACTTTCTGGCTTCTGGCTTTAAGCGCAGTGCGGCTGATGAGCCTTTTAGCCGCGGTAACACATTTGTGTTCACCAGCACCGCCTGCACGTTACAGGAGCTCGGCTGGGAGTTATCGTACAGTCCTGACCTCGAACCAAGACGTATTCACATTAAAGGAGTTCCTGGGAGGCCGGCGTTTCAGACGTGAAGCACACAGACAGTTCGATCTACCTAGGAAAACTTTCTCTGGTCCGTTTAGGGTGTTCCTGGGAGGCCAGTGTCCTATCTACCCGAGAAAACTTTCTTCCTTGATGGTGTCCAAGCACTAGTAAAACGCTGCGAAGTGCATTAGTGTGGCAGGGGATTATAGAGAGACATAAAGGGAGTTTTTACTCTCAGAACTCATAAGTCCCGCCTTGACTCGAACGCCCCTCGTCCCGTATGATTTCCACTGTAGGTTCCGTTTCCGTCCCCTTTGTTCCCTGTACATCCGTGCATTGTGGATGTCCTACACAATCCTTACGTCGGACACCACACCCTGTTCGCCCGCTATATTTGCCTTCGCGTAGGATGAGATAATGGAGTCTGTGTGGCGAGGCAGGAAATCCCACAATGCACTGCAGGGGGAGGGAGAGGACGGAGTACACGGGTATACACGCCGGTGAGTGAATATAATACAGGGAACAGGAAGTAAAGGTTAGATTGATAGATTTCCAAAACATTTCTAGTGAACCAGCGGTGTGGTTTCAGGTGTGTGGATGAAAAAAACAAAAACAATAATAATAATAATAATTATAATAATAATAAATTGCGCTCCCACAATGCACTGGGAGAAGAAGGATGGAGTTTCGTCCTGAAGTTGAGGGGATGAATAATAATAATAATAACTATTTTTACTCTAAATGAAATAAGCAGGGTTTATCGTTATTATGATATAGTGTGTGTGTGTGTGTGTGTGTGTGTGTGTGTGTGTGTGTGTGTGTTAAAGAAGGCTTTGGTACACACCGTCTCCCTGTCTGCCTTGACTGGATAGTCACACATGAGCATGGCTGCTCCCGCTGGAACACTGGAAAATAAGATAAAAGATACGATTAGTAAATGACTTGCACACACACACACACACACACACACACGCAGAAACAACAAAGAAGTCTCAGAACGGCGGGATGTGATGCGAGCGCGGCGTTCAACTCTGTGTCTCTGAGGCGGAAAAGGCGAAGACTGAACTCATATAAAACTGTCATTACTCATGTTTTTAGACAGATCCACCCAACATTACAGAATCCTGTCTCTCTCTCTCTCTCTCACACACACACACACACACACACACACACCAGAACTGTAGATCTGCGCTGCTCACAGATGTTTTCCAGGGGAACTGGGTGAAATCCTGTTTAATCTGGACCGATTCATACAAAACACACAAAAGCCAATGGAGCAATAAAAACTCGTTGGCGACGAGAGACACCAGAGACACTGGCGGACACTGCACGCGGGGCCCCCAGCACGGCCCCCAGCACGGCCCCCAGCACGGCCCCCGGCCCCCAAACTCCCCACACCCCAGTCAGATCCAGCAGATACACCGGACGAACAGGTCTGATCCACGGAGGCCCCGCCCACCCCACAACCCACAGCACCCAAAGGATCTGCTGTTAACGTCGGGGTGCCAGAGTCCACGGCGCCCCCCAGGGGCCCTGCAGAGCCCAACGCACCGCGGGCACAAAGGGATCCGGCACCATACTTACCATGTGTGTGTGTGTGTGTGTGTGTATATATATAAATCAGTAGACACATAGATAAACAAATGAGATAATACTGGGTAAAAAACTTGGTAGACAATATAATATACTATTTACTGTAATAATAACCATGGGGGGAATTAAAGAAGATTTGGCAACGAACCAACAAAAAAATGTAATGAAATTATAGGACATTTTAAACACCACTTAAATAATAAATGAAAAAATAAATAAATACCATTGTAGGGAAAACTTTAAAACTTTAAAACAATCAGCACAAAAAAAAAAACACTAAACAAATCATAAGTGTAGGAAATAAAATTAAAACATAGGATGAAAAAAAAATAACACAAATTAATTTATAGAAATGTATAAAGTTGTAGTGGGGAAAACGTAAAAAAAGAAAGAATTATATAGTTAAGTTAATAAATACCTGATTTATTTCACAAAAAAAGGTTTTAAAGTGTTAAAAAAAATTATATTTTAAAACTACAAAAAGAAAACCTAATAAATAAATAAATAATATCTGGGAAATAATATTATGTGATTTTTTTCGTGTTTATGTAATAACAACAAACACTTTTTTTTTTTTTTTAAATAACACTTGAGGGAATTAAATCAATCGAGACTGACAAAATGTTTATTTAATAAAATAAACATTTAAATAAACAAATGAGATTACAGTCTTAAAAATCAGCTAAATACAATAAAGATCAAAGATTTCACCACATCTGAGTTTCAGAGACACATAAAGAAAGCGGACAGATGAGTGACAGCTCCTGAGTGTGTGTGTGTGTGTGTGTGTGTGTGGTCTCCGTCCCCTCACAGTGAGTCACAGGACCGCATGCAGGCCATCTCGAGGTTATTAAAACCTCAGTAGCTAATGACTCTCAGGGTTTCACTATCTCTGAGTGTGTGTGTGTGTGTGTGTGTGTGTGAGGGACCCACAGGAAGCAGCACTAGGGTGAGGTCGCATGGAAACAGCAAGTGTGAGGCCACACCTGGTATTACCACACACACACACATACAGCCTGTGAAACAGCAGACACGCCCTCTCTAGCTACCCAGCTCAGGGTCAGCTGAGGGTTAACTGTCCACACACACACACACACACACACACACGGGACTCTCTCGCTTTAAACATGTTCCTCTCCCTCCTTCATGTCTAGTCAGTTTCTCTCCCTCTCTCCAAGGCCATGACTTTGACCTTTAACCTCTCTGACCTCTCCCGCTCTGACAGTAAACTTGTATTTGACCTCTGACCTTTTACTCTAATCTCTCTCTTTCTTGGAAACACATAAATAGTAAATGTGACCTTTGACCTCAATAGTGTAAATCTCCTCACCTGTCTTGTGTGTGTGTGTGTGTGTGTGTGTGTGTGTGTGTGTGTGTGTGTTGCTTTTACACGGAAGACTGATCACACAGCACAGTGGTGACTGAAAACACACTCTTCTATTCTCTCTCTCTGTTCTGTCTCTGTCCATCTGTCTCTCTCTGTCCATCTCTCTCTCTCTCTCTGTTCATCGCACATTCTGACTGTCCTCCTTTCCCCTCATGTCTCTCCTTCTGCACTGTCCCTCCCGATATGAGTTAGTCCACGTCCCCCTCTCGTCCTCACTTGCAGTATTTCTCCTCGTCTCTCCTTGGCCTTGCTCTCTTCTTCTCTTTTTCTCTCATTCCGCACCTCTGGCTCAGCTTTGCTCTCCCACTATTTTGTCCATCTGTCTCTCATTTCAAGTTTATCTTTCCATCTTCTCCGTACGTCTTTATGTCTTTCCTCGTCTCAGTCTGTCGCTTGCTTCATGTCTTATCATGTCTTATCTCTCTCTCTCTCTCTCTTCCTGCCATCTTTAATATCTTTTTTTTTTGTTATCCCTCACCTCTTCCTGAGTAAAATATAATCTCACACACACACACACTCACACACACACACAGAGCTGTGCCCGTGAGGAAAGTCCCTGTCAGGCCTGCTTCATCCTGCTGATAACGAGACCCGGTGTTAACGACACGCCTAACGATGCTTATCACAATAATTCATTATGTCAATATCCACACTGTGTGTGTGTGTGTGTGTGTGTGAAGAATATCCTGTGTGTTCTCTAAAGATTAGAGCCTTTACAACACTAACAGGTTACAGGAACCAAAAAAAATTTATATATATATATATATATATATATATATATATATATATATATATATATATATAGGCCACGCCCCCTGCACTGGTACAGGTACACAAGCCACTCCCCCTTCACTCTGACTGATGGGTACACAGGACACGCCCCCTTCGCTGGAAATTCTCTGTATGTGTTAAGAAGTTATTGAGAGCTGGCGGATTATCCGGGCATGTTTGTGTTTGTGCTTTAGTGTGTGTGTGTGTGTGTGTGTGTGTGTGTGTGTGTGCGTGTGTGTGTGTGTGTGTGCTCCTCTCACACACTGAAAACAGGAAAAGAGGCTCAGTGTGCCAGATGGAATGCGTGACGCAAGACTGAGCCTTGAAACAAAAAGCCCCGGACACAGCAGCCTCGCTGACCTGAGCGCGCACACACACACACACACACACACAGTGTGACCACTCCCCCCACACACAGTGTGTGTGAGAGAGACCGCGAGAAAGAAAGAGAGCGGAACAATCCTGACAGTATGTTCCTTGGTAACCCACCCACCCATACACCGCACGCGCGCACACACACACACACACACACACACACACACACACACACACACACACACACTGACAGGTGTGAATTACACACACACTTTTATAGCATCGATATTAATCAAAGTTCAACAACAAAGACGGATCGTAATTTCCATTCGAGTGCAAAAGTTTGCACCCCCATGTTTTTTTTAGCATCATTTTTATCTTACAAATCTTTTCACTAATACAGTAAGTGGAAAAAAATAATTTAACCCGATGTTACCCTGCATTAAAACTACAGCCTAAATATATATTATTAAAAACCACTGACTTGAGAAACGCAGGACTCTCTCTACTCCCTTCTCCTTTTGTCTTTGGGTGCGCAAACTTTTGCTCAGCACTCTTTAGTGTCAAAACAGTTACAACTATGACGCAATATTGATGACATATCGACTACATTACTACCACACACACACACACAAATCCAACAAGACTCTGAGCTGAGGTCAACAGAACTGTTCAACTTTGGCCTCAAGCTTTCACATTTCAGTCACGTTCGCTGCATTTGCTCTCAAACAAAACACAACACACTATCGTAAGACACACACACACACACAATCCAATCACTATCTGATTTTTGTCACCAGATAAAAGCAGTCATTGCGATTGAGTGTGAAAGTACAATGCTGACCTGATTATCTTTCTTTCTTTCGTTTTTCGCAAGCGTGAACGTAACCGGAGATGCGAAAGGTATCCGAGGAGCCGCGAACACTGTCGCGCTTTTTTTATGTGATTTATTAGCAAAAAAAAGAAAAAAAGATAAGAAAAATAAAGCGAAAGTCTATTGAAAAATATAGTACAATTGTATTTTCAATGTGTTTCGATGGTACATTCTATATATAATACGACTGCATTTTCAAAATAGGATTTAAATAAAAAAAATTCTAAAAACAATGATTTCTAATCGTTTAACATAACATAAATCTTGAATTTTAGAATTTGGAATCTTTTTGGTGTTTGCAAAATGACATGTTCTTTTGTTCTATACAATTATTGATGTGCACATGCAAATACGTGTACATATATTTATATACAATATAATAAAACAGAATATTATATAATACAATATAATCAGCATTTAGAATTTATAACATAAATAATAACAAACAAAAATATAATCATAATTTAAATAAAACTAAAATCTATACAAACTTACATCATATTATTTACAACATGGCAGTTTACGATATTTATTGCAAACTGTATCGCAAGTTATTTTTTACGCCAGCTGGTGCTAGCTATAATTCTTCCATCGCCAATAATGTATAAATAACTTTATTACTCGACTTTCATGTATATTTAATTACATAAACCTTGTACAGGTCCATCACCGAGACAGACAAAGCTCTTTCAAGGTTTGAGTTTCACTTCTACATAAAATCCCAGCCTGTTTCTGAAATTATATGAATTTTCAACTTAAAAAAAAAAAAATAAAGAAACACGTTAAATGTGGTGAGGCTGTTGTGTAATAATTAACGTTACCACAGAAACACTGATATTACACAAGATTTAACAACATTACTTAAGCCATAACTACTAACAGTATAATAATAATAATAATATAACAAGCATATATATTTATCAAGAAAACACACAAGAGGTAAAGTTAATTTCAAGCTTTTCAAGTTTTTTTTTTTTTTCAAGTCAGAGTGCACGCGCACTAGCCTACTGAGCAGCGCGTGCGGATAGAGCGCATGAAGTTGCCGCCCGCGCGCGTCGCCATGGTTACGGGTCAGAACGCGCACTCGCGCAGAGTGTAACGAGCGCGGAGGAAGAGCGGGACGCGTTTATACCGTTTAACACCTAAATCATGAGACCGTCGGAACGCTGTTAGCACAAACACGTGTGTGTGTGTGTGTTTTAGTCAGGTGACGACAGATGAACATACACACACAGTTTAAGGAGTAAAGCTATCACATTATAAGCCAGATATTATTTCCCGCTGATCCATCTAAGTTAAGTCATGAATGAGCTAACAGTACTCACATGTCGGTGAAGCGCTGCCTTCCCGCGCGGCTGAGGACAGAGAGATATGGAGTGAGAGCTATAGTGAGACACAGAGTGACCGAGTGAGATACACGCTTCTGTATGTGAATGCCGAGACTGTCCTCCGCGCGCACACATGAGGAATAGGGCGGAGAGGGGAGGGGCGGGGCGAAGGGGGCGGGGCGGGGTAAAGGGCGGAGCTGGGCGGGGTGGCAGGGTGAGGGAATGGGTGTGTCGCTTCACTTCTCACAGAAGGAAAGATCAAATATAGAGTAAAGGGTGTGGATGCGCTCGCGCTCTCTTTCTCCCCTCGAAACTGTTTCTCTTTCTCTTACTTTGTCACTTTATATCAAAATCTCTCTGACTGACATTCTATCTGTCTCACTCCCCTTACCTATTTGTCTTACAATCGTGTCCTTCTTCAACCTCTCTCTCTCTCTCTCTCTCTGTTGCTTTCTGTCATTCTGTCTGTTTGTCTCTGTCGGTCCCTCTTCCTGCAGTTTTATATCTACCTGTCTCTCTCACTCTCTCACTTCAGCGCCTCTCTGTGTCCATTTTTGTCACTTTCTTTCTGTCTTTCCCTGTCCCTCTGTCTGCCTCTCTCTCTTTGTCTCCTTCACTCACATTCTGTCTGTCTAAATGTCTCTCGCTCCCTCTCCATCCCACATTTGTCACTTTCTTTTCTTCTGTCCCTCTCTCTCTCTTTGTCTGTCCGTCTCTCTTTGTCACTTTATGTTGGTCTGTCTCTCGAGCTCTCTATTTATATCTCTCTGTCTCTATCACTTCTGTCTGTCTGCCTATCTGCATGTCTCTCTTATTGTTTCTCCCTCAGTTAGTATGTTGGTCTGTCTATTCATCTGTCCCTTTCTGTGTGTGTGTCTCTCTCTCTCACACACACACACTGTTTCCCCTTTCTGTTTGTCTGTAATTTTCTGTCCACCGGTCTCTCTTTGTCTCTCTGTCTGTCTCCCCGCCTGTCTCACTCCCTCTCTCAGTCTGTCTGTTGGCCCCTGTCTCCTTTCTCTCTGTCTCTTTCTGTCTGTTCATCTCTATTACTACATGTTTTCATCTGTCTGTATGTCTGTCTGCCTCTTTCATTTTATCTTCGCCACTCTCCATCTTCCTATCTTTTATTGTCCCTCAAGCTAATGAGCTTAACTGAAATTACTGTTACAGCCGAGTAATCAAATTGTCTAAAAATTATGTTCGGGCCTGTCTGTCTGTCTCTCGGTGATTTGATTATTACATCCTCATGCCTTCAAACACCCACAGATAGAGAAAGAGATAGAGGAAGGAAAAACATGTGTGCGCGCGTATGAGGATGTTAGTTTGTTTATAGGTAAAAAAAAGAAAAAAGTAGTTCTAACTAAAAACAATTTGTTTCTAAATTATTTTGCGGTTTTCCCCCTTTGACTTTGCAAATCATCATCAAAACATTAAGGTTTAGGAAATGGTTTGCTTATGACACTGTTTTTCGCTAATCCATTGGGGCCTCAACTCTTCACGCCTCACACCTTGAAGCTTCCATGGAGAGGGGGCGGGGCTCTATGGAGTCTGTGAAGCGACAGGAAATGAGGCGGATGGGGTGAGGGGGCACGTCAAAACAGTAGTGATAACTTGTCAAGGGCGAGGTCAGGGGTCAGATCATACGTCAGACGAGTAGCTTACAAACGCCACACAGACGTGTGATTAAGCTAGCTAGCTAAAGCAGTTCTCATAACAATTGTGTCGTATGCTAATATTTTAAGATCTGTTAACGCTTCAGCTTGGAGTGTTTTGATAGCTTGTGATACTTTTATCAAACGTAATTCCTGCTAAGTGCAGACACACATAAACACACACACATACACACACACACACAAAAGGTGGAAAAAGTTCAAGGGGACCTGATTTGCATGAAGCAGTGCAAATTCTATGTTGTGCCTTTCTTGTGAAGATGATTCATGTCGACAATGACAGTTCTGTGCCATATTGCATCACCTTCAACATCTCTCATACACACACACACACACACAACGGCGACAAGCTGAGTCACGCACATATAGACACACCCGGAGACGTAAACACACCCGCTCATACCTCACACGCCCTCCTCACTTATACCTTTCAACGCATTTTCCTCTCAACTATTCTATATACAATCATCTGGATTGTCTTACACACACACAACCACACACACACACACACACACGTACACACATATGCACTGTTCTACATATACATGCTTGCACACAATGCATTTACTGGCTTTATAGGAACGGAGCCAAACGGGTGTGTGCATGCCATGCCTGGTAGCACTCAAATAGCTCACACACCCATGTGCATATGTGTGTTTGTGTGTATGTGTGGGGGTGTGTGTTAAACCTCATATTATTCTATACTTTGTGTGAGCAAATTCCACTAATTTGTACTTTGCAAAAAAAGAGGTGATGATGTCACTCATAGAGGCTAGAAGTGTTTTGAGAATGCTGGTGCTTTCCAACAAAATTTGAGCTGTCTTAAATTAGTTTGTTAATTTCGTTACTTTGAAATTATGTTTGGTGAAATGAATAAAAAATTTTAATAATTTTTTTAAATATGCAATAGTCAATTATGATAGGCAATTATTTGACCAAATACTACTGTAGAATTTAAATTCTATTAAAGATTATAGAAAAAAAATCAGAAATTTATAGCTACCTAATTGTGTTTCTATGACGCTTACCTAAAACTGTTTGCGGAAGCAAACAGTAAAAGTAATGTTTATTTCAACAATTATACCTGAGTGAACGGGTAGCTAGGGGTTTTTAAAGCTGTAGCTAAGTATTTCAGCTAGTATGAAACTACGTTCAACAAAATGAGTAAGCCTTGAAGTATTTCATCCACAAAAAAAAATCATCAAAAAACATTTATCACTACAATTTTGCAAGTTTGATTATATGTTACATAAGATTTTTCACAATTTTAATGTTAAATATCTGTTTGGGAAATGACAATAATCCTGGGAACGGCTGATTAAAATATCAAAACCTCAACAAAGAACTTAGCAAATTGATCGGTAAAATTTTTAGGCCAAACAATAGATCTAAAATCCTATTATAAATGTCATGTTAAATATTTTACAATTTTATCGTTACATTTTTTATGTCGTGGCAGCCTAAACCTGTTAACAGAAGCATTTTATGAAAATCACAAAACATAATGTTTATGTAAACAATTGTAGCTTATTTAAACGGTAGCTAGGTCTGTTTAAATTTCGATAAATAGCTAAGTATTTTAGTTAGCTTGAAATTATGATAGATGAAATAAGTACTTTAATTAATAAGGTGTACTTTAATTTAAATAAATTATATATAGATATAACAAATTTCTCTATGCATTTTTTTTTTTACCTAAACAGTACTATAGATCTAAAATTCTATTATACTGTATATGTAATATAAAATGTATCACAGTGTTTTTGCTACTTTTCTGTTTTTGTAAAATGTCATGCTAACCTAAAACTGTTCCCGGGGGAATCTGATTAAAATAAATAAATAAAAAATGATTGTATCTCAGTAAACTGGTAGCTAGGTGTGTTTTAAAAGTCATAGCGTAGCTAAGGTTAGCTCACTTGGAATTAATGCAAAAAAGAGTAAAAAGAGATAAATAAATAATTTGAGAAAAAAATTATTGCTACAATTGTTTTCCATTAAAAAAATCAATCATTACACATTGCGTTATGTTACTCCTCACAGCTCTGATGCGAAACAAAAAAAAGCACAAATTTTATAAATCCAACTGTGTGAGATGTTTTTATCGAAGCGCTGACTAATTAGAACAAGAGCGTTAATATCCAGTAAACATGATTTTTGGTTTCTGGCTGCCCCACTGTCGGAGCTGCTGTTACGGAGAATTAATCAACGCCTTTTAAGTTTTAATCAGGACCACGATTTTATGATTAGTTCTTCTAAAGAATTGGAGGCTAAAGCAGTGCAGGCCAATGTGCAAGATAAATATGATATGAAAAAAAAAAATCAGACTTACAGCACACACACACACACACACCCCTGCGGGCTGGGTGGGTGTCGGGGAATTTGTTCTGTACTGAAACTGGAAGGAAAGCTTCAGGCAGATGAGCGACATGGAGCACGCTTCACACGTCAGGTAACAGGAATACAAAGGGATACTGAATATGATTAAAATACAACACCCACACACACATACACACTCACACACACTCACACACACCTCCAGCTTCCATTCAGCTCTCTCACAGCTTCACACACTTCCTTTTCGCCTCGTTCTCCCGAACGTTATCCTTTAATAGCTTATTACTAATCTGTGACGTCAATGGGATTAATGGTGTGATTAGCAAATCGTAGCTGAGAGCAAAAGTTTGCACACCCTTACTACAAAAAAACGAAGACGGCAGAACACGTTTTTCACGGATGTTCCTTTGTTACTTCACGAAACAACGCATATTGTTTTATTCTAAAGAATAAAGCTTGTCTAAATATAAAAAAATCATTATAATAATAATAATAATAATAATAAACACTTAACAAAACTAATTTTCATTTTATTTTCTGTTGCCTAAATAGTTTATTGTTTTATTTTTTTCCAAACTTTTGCACTGAGGTGAATTTTGTCACTTAAGTTTTATACATAGTGTGGAAGGAACTTAATCATTAATAGTGGTGTGTGTCGATACATTATTAGATAATAAACATAAACATAAAAACATTTATTTATATAAATTCTGCGCTTTGATGTTAGATATCTCAGAGAAATACAAGGTGAAATTTCTTAATATTTTTCTCAAATATTTCCCCAAAAATAAATATATATATATATTTTATACAATATTTCATATTTTTACGTTTAATGTTTCTCTATTGTATCTTTCCTAGAGCTATAGCTGAACCTTTAATGCTTCACTCTACACACTGAATACCTTGAATTCTCTTTAAGGGTACAAGTCCAGGCACAATACAAGATCCCTTTGTTCTCAAACAGCATGGCATAAATATCACATGTACTAGGGGCGTTCGAGTCAAAGTGGGACTTTCGCTTGTGCAGAATAACAGAACACAGCTCTGAGAGTAAAACCTCCCTTTATTTCTCTATATAATCTCCTAAAACACTAATGCACTCATCCCAGTGTCTCACTAGTGCTTGGACACCATCAAGGTAGAAATTTCTCTCATTCGCGTCTAAAACGCGGGCCTCCCAGGAACTCCTTTCATGTGGAAACGGTTTGGAGAACGTGCTGGTGAACGATTGTGTGTACAGTTCACCCACAGATACAACATGTTATCAGTTGATTTTAGGGATCAGGCGCTGAATGCTCACGGAAACGATTGCACCGTGCTCAGGATCGCCATTCACGGATGTACAGCACTTACAGTTTGCACTTACAGTCTCATCACCGTACCGCGCTTGCTTGAAGTCTTCTGTAAATGTCAATCGTCAACCTTTACATTTCTGCTGAACGAAGAAGAGCAATAAAACAGGCGCATTACACCCTCGTTCCGAAATTTAAAGACGTTATTAACTTCTTTACAGCTTCAGTGGAACATTTTCATTTATTTATTTTAAAAAACAACATCACTCTAAGCTGGGTCAATCACACACACACACACACACACACACACGTGATGAAAAGCTTACTAATAGGGAGTGGCAGCTAGGACTTTCATATGTCATATAGTCTATTAAAGCATACACACACACACACAGTCCCACCCTGACCAAAACCCAACCTTCAGGCAACGTTTACCCTTTTTACAGGTAACAAGAGAGTTATTGACAGACACACACCCAGAGCAGACAGACCAAGGGAGACAGAGAGAAAGACACAGAGAAAGAGAGAGAGAGAGAGACAAAAACACAGAAAGAGAGACAGAGAAAGACACAGAGAGAGGGTTGAGGTTTAAAGATCAACATCAGAGTCATATTTTAGGGAATGATTTAGCACCTCTGTATGTAACAGGGTGTGGTAGGGTGTGTGTGTGTGTGTGTGTGTGTGTGTGTACACGTGTTTGTGTCTATGGTGTGTGTGTGTGTGTGTGTGTGTGTGTGTGTGTGTGTTTGCTGCTTTTCAGGGCTCACAATGAAAATTCCAGCGCTGGGTTTGGCTCGCTGTATACAATTGCCTCTTCCAGGCAAAGACAGCTTGCAAAGCTGCAAACACACACACACACACACACACACACACTTTTAGAAGAATGCGTGCACATTATCAAATTGCATGCCACTTCCTTAACTCTTTTCAGCCAAAGTAATCAAGCAAAAATTGGCTTTTAATGGATATCAATATTCTGATCATGTGACCAGAAGGTTACAAGTTCGAATCCCAGGACTTACAGGCATCTTCGTGTTTATTCTGCTTCACAAGATTTCAGTGAAGTAATCTTGTTCCTCTAGACATTCCAAGTGATCCAGACAAGTGTTTTTCAACTCCCCGATATCACCTGGGAAGCCCCGCCCACCCAACCGGAACAAACTGTTGCCTAACATTAGACATTTTCACATCAGTCAGCTTTATATAGCCTATATTTTTTTCAAACGGCAGGGTTGTAAAATGTAACAAAAAGGCTGGACACGTGCGCGTAAATTTAAGGCTTAGTCCGAAATTCAGCGCCATGGCAGCGATGCTTCAAAACATGAGCGTTCGATGTTATAAAAAGGATAACCTGTAATCATAAACGAGGCTTAAGGACGAACGTTAAACAATAGCAAGGATTTTAAAAGACGTAAACATTCATTATACACATGGAAACAATAAAGAAATAAACCGTGTCATAAGGAACAACAAGATCGAGGACGACGAAATGATTGCGGTTTTCATTTTCTACAATGTTCTGTCAAAGGGTGCCAATAATTTTGAAGCTGTAGGATAATGCCCAGCTAGCATAAATGAACTTCACTGTTTTGGTGTGCTTGTTTTGCCTGGGCTACTTACCGGTTGTCCCATGCCAACAGCTGTCACACCACCTGCCCTGCCCGTACCACGCCCACTGCCCCACCCACTGCCCCTCAATAAACACATTCTGTGCAAATAAACCCACTGACCCCCTCACTATTTGCCAGTGTTGCCCTAAACATGCAAAAGGGATGATTTTAACTTTTTTATTATTATTTTAACATACATCAGTTATTATTTTTGTAAATTTTGCAAGCAATTTTCATAAATAGATATCTTCAAAAAGTTTTATTTTATGCATACAACCTTGCTTCTTTTTTATTTCTATTCATTAATTTAGTTTATTTTCTGATTTGGTCATATTATAAAATTTTATTTTTATTATTATTATCATAATCATCCCATCATTATTGGGAAATGCCCTTCTGTATATATTGTATGTACAAGTCATTGTATTTTCATTTTGTGTCAAAAATTTTACATGTGCACTTGTTATTAAAGAGTTTGATTTTCTGCTAGAAATGTAATCATGTTGCTATAAAACTTGTTAAATCATTCCAAGGGCACATAACAATGCATATCAAGGTATCAGTGTTTAGTTTGGTATCATCTCTGAACTCTCTGATAACAGTGTAACCCCGAACCCCAGGTGACCAGATACAGGTGAAAAAGGATATAAACAGCGTCCTCAGCATGAAGCCCTGTGGGACGCCAGTGCTCAGGATCAGGTTGAAGAAGATGTTGCTTTCGAACCAAACAAATTGTCAAGCTTTTTGTCGATTTATCTTATATTTATTCCTGGATAGATCACAAATCAAGCCAAGGAATCAAATAAGGCATGTCATGGTTTAAGAGAATAAGACATTCAGTGCCCCAAACGGAGGCAAGAATTACCCAATGAAGCAAGACGTCAAAAACAGTCACGTCAAAATAAATTCTTTAGAGCGATGAACACCCTGGAGCTGTAGGTTACATCACGTCAGTGACGCTTTATGGGGTGTACATTGGTTTTGTAATTTTGGAAAAATCTTAAACAAAAAAAACATGGAGCTGTAGTTTACCTACCACATGGGTTACACCACTCCTAACAATCCCAAGGACTACACGAGTACACAAAATTCGAGTGACGTGGCAGGAAAACGTCCTGATTTTGATGTAATACTGTAGAACCAAACGTCCGCTCACACACTTGCATTCCTGCGCAGACAGAAACCTGGCAACGGTTTCACAGGTGTGAAGTCAGAGATTTACAAGCTTTAGTTATTAGTAGTATTAGCCTGCCTTTATTGTTTAAATTGTGTACATATGTAACAAGTGGTGGTTGATCTTGTTGAGGACATGGAAGTAAATGTAAATGCAGGAGAGATAAAAATCTGGTATTACATATGAACACGAGTACACAATTTACGCGAGACATCATGGACGAGTTGATTTATTGTTTACATCTGTCTGGTTCACGCTGAGAAACGTGACCTGACGTAGTGAAGAAACACGAGCCAAATAGAACCCACAGTCAGCCCCATTCCCAACTGTGCCCTGCAAAAAAAAGTGGGCGGGGCTTGTGGGTGATAACGGACAGACACGATTGATGACAGTGGGAGGTGCATTGTGAATTTCAATTTAATTAACTGATGATTAACATTGATCTGTATTCAGATTTAAGATAAGCATTAAGGATTTAGTAAAGTCATCACGAAACTTCATCGACTCAATTATAGCTACGTGTAGGATCATTCGTCACTAACCAATCGTGGGCGTCTTTGAGGAAATTATAAGGATTCTTATTCCTGAGCTGCCAAAGACTCTAATGTTTGGATTTCTAACAAAATGAGATATCTTAACAGATAATAAAACATGTCTAGACGTCTAGATCATCATCATCATCGAAATATTTGTTTTACTCTTAAATGTTAAACCATCCACTTTTTTTGTTGTTAATAGTTTTAACTTTTATAAAAGATTTTTCTTGGACAGAACTTCAAACATCTTTTCCATATAAAGAGACGGCAGTAAGACACTTCTGTCCATAAGCTCACTTGTTTGCCACGTTATCTTTATTATTCACACATCGTGGCAATTCAGCCGCGCCAGTCCACTTACCGGTATGGCACAGGAAGGTGGAGGAACCCTACATAAGAACTCGACCATGAAAAGATCCAAAGTTTTCAAGAAAAAAAAAGGCCAGACAGCAAACGTCTGGAAAATATCTTCACCTTTAATACTTTTCTGCAGACTTGGCTCGTTTTTTTTTTTGGTTGCTTTTATCACAGGCCTTATCTTTATAGCTGTGCAAGTATCATATCCATGTATTTACCGCAAGGTTCACGTGTCAGATTTCACAATCTGTCCCATCGCACAGCTCTGGTATGTCCATTTTCCGTCCAGGAATCGATAAAACCTTATCTAATCTTATGGCCGAGTGTACAAACAACACGTACGGTAGCAGTATGAAACGCTTCAGCGATCAGCTACTCTGATTAAATATGTGTAAAACACCATTATAACACTTTCCCCAGCGTCCTTGTAGTATTTGAACGTGCTGATTTCAGCTCTGAAAAACTTTGATGTGATTACTGATGGATTTGGTATGAGCATGCTCCGGTTCTTCAAGTTCTTTCTCTTTTTTTATTCATTTAATGTTTAACTCATGTGTTATTAAATGCAATGATGTAAGTCTCTAAAAGACAAATTACTGGTCATAAAATTGTATGAGATATCAGACTAAGGATTGTTTAACTGGTGATGAAGTGATGCTTGGCCAGCGGACTTATCCAGGAAACACGCCAACAACAATTTAGTTACATGAATTATAAATATACATCATAACCATGAATAATATCATGTATAAGGGGTGTTCAAGTCAAACCGGGACCGGTGAATGAAGGCGATAGGACCGATTGACAGTTACAAAAGAATTAGCTGACATTCGAGGAAGTTAAATGTCCAGGGGTGCCAATACTTATTTTCACTCGGCGCCAAAATGGTGCACGTGAAATGTCCCGGATTTATTATTTGGATGCCACGTTAAACGTAAAAAACGTCTTAGTCTTTCGATAATAAGACTTTCTCTTAGCCGCTCCCATCGAGGGGTCGCCACAGCGCACCGTCCAATCCGTACTGGTTTTACACCAGATGCCCCGCCCATCTTTTTTAAACAGGCTTGGGACCGGAACCAACTGATCGGGGGGCTCAAACCCGGATCCTCATACACCCAAATCAACAACCTTGAGCCTTAGCTGGAACTTCTTTTCCGTCTCTCAGTAATAATAATAATAATGATGATGATGATGATGATGATAAAAAGTAGTTGGCGTTTCAGATTTATAGTTAGAGGAACATAACGTAGCTCACGGATCCCAAAAGCAAAACTAACCCAAAGCTACAGAGACAGCCAGAAAAATGTATACAAACTTTAGGAAAAGAAAAATACTATGATATATATTATATTCATATAATATTAATAATATTATCATCTATAGCAATAACGTATAGCGATACATTTGGTAGTAAAATATTTATTCAAGTTTCTCTTTTCCTGAGGTGTGTATATATTTTTTTTGTATTTCCGCTCCATATTGTTGTTTTTTCTTGTTGCACTTCACTTAAGAGTCGAACGTCTCTGACTTAATTGCTAATTAACAGTTTTTTTAATTCATGTACTTGTATGCACGGTTGCATTTCTTCGCAAAAAAATCTAAATACGCCAACAAAAAAACCTCAAACAATACACCCAAAAAAATGATCGACACTTCCATCTTTTCCATTGCAACAAACACACACCCTGTCATTAAGCCCATCTTGGCCTTTGTTCTGATATCATTAACACCGTTAATCATAAATTCAGCTCTGATTAAAATCCAAAGATCAGCTTGAACACCTGGCGTTCAGTCAAAACAAAATATTTAAAAACGATGGCAGGTAATAATGACAAGTTTGACAGAAATTTAGTCGTCCATTTCTTCGAAATGTACTCTAATTGTTTAAATAATAATCATAATATGAATAATAGCAATAATAATAATGTGTGTGTGCGTGTGTGTGTGTGCGTGTGTGAGAATGTTTTTATGATTCCTCCATTTAGCAGGAACTCCACAGCAGGTGTTAACCCTGAACTTCGATCTTAATAACAGCTTTATTTATGGTTAATAATCGCCAGTCATACTGTAAGGACAAAGACGTGACGTCTCACGTAGGAGCTGCTTAAATGATGTACTATAGTGTACATGTAGAGAATTGAATCCAGGCTCAACACAATTCGAGACTTGTTTTTTTTATGTTGTTGCACGGATTACGACATTCTGACACTTTACACAGAAAAGTCAAGTTCAAATGGCTTTCTAGGTTGTGTAGAAACACATACACACACACACACACACACACGCAAAGATCTCATGTTACCTTTCAGCTTCTTTGTCCGGACTTCCCAGGAATGATTAGATGTCAGGGTGAGAAATGGATGGATGGAAGTGAGGTATGCACGAGGCCTGGGGAGGTATATATATAGAGAGAGAGAGAAACTGAATGTTTACGAGTGCGACTAGTTTAAGATTCTACTGATCACGTCACCACGAGTTCATTTCTGTTTACTCATCACGTTATAATAAAAGTTTTCCTACATACTGGAAATCTCCGACGTTCCCATGTAGCCCCTCCTCCCTTAAGCTTCAATACACTTCGAGCTGCTTTTGCGCTCACCGCGGCTGTACAGAGCGGCTATTTGAGCTCCGATCGGGAAGCCGTCCTGACTCCCTCTCGTTTAGTGTTCTAATGTTTTTTGTTTTCCGCACCATTTGAAATAAATTCCACGAGCCCCTCATCAGGCTAACCAACCATTTGGATCAACACTATTGTAACCTTTACACCTACCTTTAATGATGTGAAAAGGCTTTGGAAAATAACTCGGCTCTCTAGCGTTCCTCCGGACGTACACAATGAATAAATGTTTACAACAAACATGTTACGGTTCTTTTATACATTTATCTATTACCATAAAAAAAAGTTCCAGCTTATGAATCAATTAGATGTGAAAAATCGTATGATTGCGCATAGCAAAAATATCTTCCTTTATATACAAGAGTCAAAAATGACCTGTTATATTAAGCCTTCGGTTGGCCGCAATGTCTTTTCAGCACTTTTTAGTCTAAGAGTGCAGGTGTGACGTGTTACATCAGTTCAATTGTGACTGCGGTGGGAGAAAAAATCGACACCCCACTTGTGATTTGCAGTCTGAGGTTGCGGTCTGAGGGTGTACCTGGTGCAAAACAACTCATGGCAGAGCATGAGAAGAAGCGTTTGGATATCTGCAACAAGATCTGAAGCGATTCTCTAAGAAAGGTGAAAGTGTCTTAAAAAGAATCGTTGCTGGTGATGAGACACGGATTCATCACCGACCGAGAAAAAGTTCAAAAGCCAAGACTGTCAGCTGGAAAATTTATTAAGGCTGACAGTTTTCTCGAATCTCGGGGGCCAGAAGTATTGGAACAGCATCGGGAAAAATGTTCAACAATCAACAGCGCTCGTTACAGTGAGACGCTTATGGAAGAGCTGAAGACTTCCACTCGAGGGCGTCGTGATCTTGCGTGATGATGCATGTCCGCACACTGTCCACTTTGTTTTGAGGTGTTAAAGCGTCCTGATCTCGCTTCATCTGACTTTTACCTGTTTGGTCCCCTGAATCAAAAACTCCCTACGAGGACGAAGATTCACTCCTAATGAAGAAGTGAAGACAGCGGTGCATTCATGGCTCGCAGCTCAGAGTAAAACATTTTTAATGAGGGAATACAGAAGCTTGTTGATGGACAGATGGACAAAGTGTACTGAAAAAATCCATAGTCTATCTTGATTTTCATTTCTTTCTATGCTGTAAAACAATGCTGAAGCCGCTGTAACCTACTTTGAACGGTTGATATTGAGATGTTTATCTGCTACTTCTGCTCTGTAAAGCTTCATAACGGCTCTAATCTGAGGTGCTGGTTGAGGTTAATTGGTGATTTCTGAGGCTGGTGACCCTAAATGAACTTCTCCTCTGCAGCAGAGCTCAGTTTTAGTCTTGCTTTCCTGGGAAGGTTTTCATGAGAGACAGTTTCATCATGGAGCTCGATGGGTTCTTCAAAATTGTGTCCAAACGTTTGACTGGTAGTGTATATTTCTATCAAATTCAAGATTTGCACTTAATTAAACTTAATTAAGGTTGCTCATTAAACCTCGAGTTGAAACCTACATTCTAGACCTCTAATTTTACATGCTGTTCTGATGTGTTTGATTAGTAAAAAAAGAAAAAGAAAAAAAGCTTACGATTGCAGTTCAGTTTACAGATTGTGCCAAAAACAACTGAAACAAGGAAAGAAAAGTAAAAAAAAAAAAAAACTTGGCACAATAAAACCCGCCCTGTTCCAGCATGTAACAGCAGGGCCCAAGTACTTATTAAGACCTGTAAAAACCTATAATAAGTAATAAGTAGGAGCTATAATAATTCCTATGAGAATCCTATGTTCCCTAATTAAGGGCTCGGTTTTACAGCGTAACCTTTAAAGTAAAAGCAAGCTAAATTCCTTTTTTCTTTTTTTTTTTACAGTATTGCACAATTGGCCGAATCAAAATGTGTGCTTTTATATAAAGGTAAATCATAATTTATAAGGCTTTCTTTTTTTTTTTACTTTTGACAATGAGATCAAACCAGTCCAGTAACAAATTGGACGGTCATCGAAACACAAGAAAAAAAAAGAAAAATTAATAAATACTAGAAATTCCTGTTTTAGGAAAACATGACATTCTACATTCTTGTTTGCTTAAGGATAATCCGATAGCAGCTTAACAGCTTCCTTGGAAATTCAAAAGCTGGCAAAAAAAAAGTGGGCAACTAAAACAAGGGCACAAAATATCTATTGATCTCGTATCAGAATATTTTAAAATACACAAAGGCCGATTAATACGGTAAAATCCCCAGTGTTGATTCAACACTCTAAATGTTAACTTGACACGGAGGAATTCACTGTGTGTATAAATCTTAAAGCAAAAATGTTGACTTATTTGATTTATTCAACCTATAATTCAGTGTTTCAGGGCGAGACCGTAATAAAACACCTCATTCAGTCTGATTCGGAGGGCAAACGTTTTGTTAGTTTTACTTGCGCTAACATTACTCAATACGACGTGCGGTGCATAACTATGAAATGCTAATTGAGCTGTTCTTCAAATTTGACTCTACATTGCATTTTGCACTACTTTAGACTGTGATATGTTGATGCAAAATGTGAGAACAATTTATGTAGATGTAAGATCAATATGTGAACATAAGAGCAATATGCAAATGAATGCAAATGAATGCAAATTGGAGAAACGTTTTAAGTGGATGTAAGAGCATGCTAGGTACTGTAAATGTGAGAGCAATGAATGTAAAATCTAACAGTATTTAAATGTACATGTGAGTGTATTTTATGTAAATGTCAGTGTGTGTAGAGTAAATGTGAGAGTGTATGATAAATGCGAGATGTGAGAGTGTATAGTGGATGCGAGTGTTTAGTGTATTTGAGAGTGTATAATGTGAATGCTGGATTGTACAGTGTATATGAGTGTGTAGTGTGGATGAGAGAGTGTATAATGTTAATATGTATATGTTTTGATTTATACATATTTTCTTACACATTTCATACACATTAAAAAAATTTTCAATGATTCTGTAAAACTGCGTTTTGACAATGACCATTGTTAAAAAAAAACACTATACAATTAAATTAAATTAATGTGAATGTGAAAGTGTATATTTTCAACTCTAAACTAAATTTTATTTGAACAATTGCCATTGTCGCAAAGCAGTTTTACACAATCTAAGGAATAATGGAAGTTTGAATGAAATGTGAATGTGTATGAATCAAAATGATACGTCTGTGATAAACAAGCCGAGGGCGACGGTGACAGCGGCAAGGAAAAACTCTCTAAACAAGAAACCTTGAGAGGAACCAGACAAGTGTGTAGTGGATGCAAGGGTATATAATGTATATGTGAGAGTATATAATGTATATGTGAGAGTTTATAATGTAGATGTGAGAGTTTATAATGTGGATGTGAGATTGTATAATGTGGATGTGAGGGTGTATAGTAAATGTGAGAGTGTATAATGTATATGTGAGAGTGGATAGTGGATGTGAGAGTGTATAATGTGGATGTAAGAGTGTATAGTGAATGTGAGAGTGTACAATGTGAATGTGAGAGTGTATAGTGAATGTGAGAGTGTAAATTTTATTTTTTTTTAATTTCTTTCATCTTTGTGAAGCTGCTTTGAGACAATGACCATTGTTAAAAGCGCTATATAAATAAAATTAAATTGAATTGAAATAATTTATATGTGAGAGTGTATGGTGGATGTGAGAGTGTATAATATATATGTAAGAGTGTATAGTGCATGTGAGAGTATATAATGAATGTGAGGTGTAAGTGTATAGTGGATGTGAGAGTATATAATGAATGTGAGGTGTAAGTGTATAGTGGATGTGAGAGTATATAATGTACATATATGTGAGAGTGTATAATGTAGATGTGAAAGTGTATAGTGGATGTGAGAGTGTATAGTGGATGTGAGTGTATAACGTAGATGTGAGAGTGTATAGTGGATGTGAGTGTGTACAGTGGATGTGAAAGTGTATAATGTAGATGTGAGAGTGTATAATGTAGATGTGAGAGTGTATAGTGGATGTAAGAGTGTAAAGTGGATGTAAGAGTGTATAGTGGATGTGAGTGTATAATGTAGATGTGAGAGTGTCTAGTGGATGTAAGAGTGTATAGTGGATGTGAGAGTATATAATGTACTGTATATGTGAGAGTGTATAATGTAGATGTGAGAGTGTATAGTGGATGTAAGAGTGTAAAGTGGATGTAAGAGTGTATAGTGGATGTGAGAGTGTATAATGTAGATGTGAGAGTGTATAGTGGATGTGTGAGAGTGTATGGTGGATGTGAGAGTGTATAGTGTATATGTGAGTGTGTATAGTGGATGTAAGAGTGTATAGTGGATGTGAGAGTGTATAGTGTATATGTGAGAGTGTATAGTGGATGTGAGTGTATAATGTAGATGTGAGAGTGTCTAGTGGATGTAAGATTGTATAGTGGATGTGAGAGTATATAATGTATATGTGAGAGTGTATAATGTAGATGTGAGGGAGTACAGTGGATGTGAGAGTATATAGAGTATTTCAAAACAATGAACCGATTTCATGACTCATTGCTTTAGTTCTTAAGTATCATTATGGAATGAGTCAGTGTCACTTGTAGGACAGGAAATAAAAGTTGATTATGAGTAGAATACTTGTGACTTGGCTGGAGGGAGTTTACTTTTCCTTATTAAAATATTGCATAGTAAAATCGTCTTATTCTTTTGAATTACCCTGTATAATTTAATGGCGATAGTGTATCATGTGGATGTGAGAGGGCATAATGGATGCAAGAGTGTATAGGGTAGATGTCAGAGTATATAGTGAAAGTAAGAGTGTATAATTTGGATGTGAAAGAGTATAGTAGATGCAAGGTTTATAATTTGAATGTGAGACTGTACAGTGGACTTGAGAGTATTAAACGTAGATGTGAGTGTGTATAGTGCAAATGTCAGTGTATATAGTAGATGTGTGAGTGTACAGTGGATGTAAGGGTGTATGATTTGGATATAAGAGTGTACAGTAGATGTGAGAGTGTATAGCAGATGTGAGAGTCTATAGCAGATGTAAAAGTGTATAGTGGATGTGAGCGTGTATAGTGGATGTAAGGGTGTATAGTGGATGTGAGGGTGTATAGTAGATGTGAGAGTGTATAGCGGATGTGAGAGTGTATAGTGAATGTGAGGGTGTATAGTGGATGTGAGAGTGTATAGTAGATGTGAGAGTGTATAGTGGATGTAACAATGTGTAGTGGATGGGAGAGTGTATAGTGGATATGAGAGTGCATAGCGGATATGCAAGTGTATAGTGGATGTGAGAGTGTATAGTGGATGTAACGATATGTAGTGGAAGTGGGAGTGTATAGTGGATATGAGAGTGTATAGCGGATGTGAGAGTGTATAGTGGATGTAACGGTGTATAGTGGATGTGAGAGTGTATAGTGGATATAAGAGTGTATAGTGAATGTGAGGGTGTATAGTAGATGTGAGAGTGTATAGCGGATGTGAGAGTGTATAGTGGATGTAAGGGTGTATAGTGGATGTGAGAGTGTATAGTAGATGTGAGAGTGTATAGTGGATGTAACAATGTGTAGTGGATGTGAGAGTGTATAGTGGATATGAGAGTGCATAGCGGATGTGAGAGTGTATAGTGGATGTAACGATATGTAGTGGAAGTGGGAGTGTATAGTGGATATGAGAGTGTATAGCGGATGTGAGAGTGTATAGTGGATGCAACGTTGTATAGTGGATGTGAGAGTGTATAGTGGATATGAGAGTGTATAGTGGATGTAACAATGTGTAGTGGATGTGAAAGTGTATAGCGGATATGAGAGTGTATAGCGGATCTGAGAGTGTATAGTAGATGTAACGATATATAGTGGATGTGAGAGTATATAGTGAATGTGAGAGTGTATAGTGGATGTAAGAGTGTATAGTGGATGTGAGCGTGTATAGTGAATGTGAGAGTATACAGTGGATGTGAGAGTGTATAGTGGATGTGAGAGTGTATAGTGGATGTAACAATATATAGTGGATGTGAAAGTGTATAATGGATGTAAGAGTGTATAGTGGATGTGAGAGTGTATAGTGGATGTGAAAGTGTATAGCGGATATGAGAGTGTATAGTGGATGTGAGAGTGTATAGTAGATGTAACGATATATAGTGGATGTGAGAGTGTATAGTGGATATAAGAGTGTATAGTGGATGTGAGGGTGTATAGTAGATGTGAGAGTGTATAGCGGATGTGAGAGTGTATAGTGGATGTAAGGGTGTATAGTGGATGTGAGGGTGTATAGTGGATGTGAGGGTGTATAGTGCATGTGAGGGTGTATAGCGGAAGTGAGGGTGTATAGCGGATGTTAGAGTGTATAGTGGATGTGAGGGTGTATAGTGGATGTGAGGGTGTATAGTGGATGTAAGGGTGTATGCTGGATGTGAGGGTGTATGGTGGATGTGAGGGTGTATAGTGGATGTGAGAGTGTATAGTGGATGTAAGGGTGTATAGTGGATGTGAGGGTGTATGGTGGATGTGAGGGTGTATAGTGGATGTGAGAGTGTATAGTGGATGTAAGGGTGTATAGTGGATGTGAGGGTGTATAGTGGATGTGAGGGTGTATAGCGGATGTTAGAGTGTATAGTGGATGTAAGGGTGTATAGTGGATGTAAGGGTGTATGCTGGATGTGAGGGTGTATAGTGGATGTGAGGGTGTATAGTGGATGTGAGGGTGTATAGTGGATGTTAGAGTGTATAGTGGATGTGAGGGTGTATAGTGGATGTGAGGGTGTATAGTGGATGTAAGGGTGTATGCTGGATGTGAGGGTGTATGGTGAATGTGAGGGTGTATAGTGGATGTGAGAGTGTATAGTGGATGTAAGGGTGTATAGTGGATGTGAGGGTGTATGGTGGATGTGAGGGTGTATAGTGGATGTGAGAGTGTATAGTGGATGTGAGGGTGTATAGTGGATGTAAGGGTGTATAGTGGATGTGAGGGTGTATAGTGGATGTGAGGGTGTATAGTGGATGTAAGGGTGTATGCTGGATGTGAGGGTGTATAGTGGATGTGAGGGTGTATGGTGGATGTGAGGGTGTATAGTGGATGTGAGAGTGTATAGTGGATGTAAGGGTGTATAGTGGATGTAAGGGGGGTATAACGTCTGTCCAAGAATGTAAAATGTGAGATTGTTAGGTAATGTAATGTATATGAGAGAGTAAAATGTGAATGCAAGAGTGTACCTAATGTAAGAGCACATTTTGAATGTCAGAGCATTTAATGTAACACCATAAGAGCTTTTGTTTTCTTAATATGCGACCATCTTATATTATTTCTAGCATTTAATTTTAGTTTAAAGGCCGTTTATAAATGTATTGAATTTCAATTTCATACATAAGATTTTCTAAACAGCTTAAAGAATGGCTAGTGTATCATGTATAATTAATAATATAAAATGTTTTATTTGTGTGTGTGTGTGTGTGTATGTATGTATGAGAGTGTTTGCGTGAAGGAACTTAGGATTTCCTTCTTGTTCCCTGGAAACTACCAGCAGCGGAATTAATTTGTAGCTCCTTTTATTAAACATTACCAAAGCCAACATTAGGCGTTAACCCCGGACTTGGCAGGCGTGTGGGTGTTAGTTTACATATCCACCCGTCCCTCGGCGCAGGTAGGTCATGTGATCCAGACCAGCACAAACTGGCAAAGCATTATATACGAGGTGGAGAAGTAAACACACAGTCATGTATTTACCCAGAAGATTTCCACCCCATTCTGTCACACCCATCGGTCGGCAGAAGCTATTTTTATAACAGGTTTATGATTCTGACGTAACGAGTGCTGATTAGGAGCCTGACAGACGATGATTTGTGCTGGAATAATGATTGTTTTATATCATCCAGCCTTTTATTTGTACACCACGTCCTGTAGATTTACGAATGTCAGTCATTATAAGACCATTGTATTTACTCAGTGTTTAGGCTCAAGTGTGTTGTAATCCATTCCACTGGTAGAATTCAGTTAATCATTATTCAACCAATAATTCATGATTAAATGGATAAACGGCAACTCTAAATTATAGCTAATACACAAAAAATTGACAAAACAAGGGGAAATTAAAGTGTAAAGTGTGTTGTTATTATTATTATTATTTCTTTAGACACGTTTCACTTGGTGGATTTTCTCCAGTTTCCTCCCACAGTACTAAAACATGCAGTGTGTGTAACTGGGTGTAATTGCATGTGTATTGCAAGTTCAATTCAATTCAATTCAATTTTATTTGTATAGCGCTTTTAACAATTGACATTGTCGCAAAGTAGCTTTACACAATTAAAATAATTATATAAGTCTGTATGAAATGTGAATGTGTTTGAATCAAAATGGTCTGTTTGTCCCTGATGAGCAAGCCGAGGACGACAGTGTCAAGGAAAAACTCCCTGAGATGGTAATAGGAAGAAACCTTGAGATGAACCAGACTCAACAGGAAACCCATCCTCATTTGGGTGAAAACGGATAGCAGGGATTGATCTGCATTATACTGTGAGAGACTGGGAGTTCAGTATAACAGGAGATGTGTTAAATTAAATGGAGTCCAGTTTGTTCCTGGAGGCTCAATTGAGTTAGGTATGGTCACAGTTGAACAATGTATAATGTGAATGTATATTAACTGTAGAGTGCAAGCAGGGACTCCAGCAGGACTAACTATGACATCATAACTAAAAGGGAGAGCCAGAAGGAAACACAAACATGAGGGGAAACTGAGATGTAAAGCGACCAATCACCTCACCGTCAACAAACCTGAGTGATCAATGAGAGTGAGGAGGACAGCATCTAAACATACCAGTTCACCATAATACTCTACGTCCATGAGTCCCCCAGATCTGCTCCTTTACCTATGGCAAATCTATTTATAAAAATGCTTGGCTAAATAAATAGGTTTTTAGCCTGGACTTAAACACTGAGACTGTGTTTGAGTCCCGAACACTTTTTGGAAGACTATTCCATAATTTTGGGGCTTTGTAAGAAAAAGCTCCGCCCCCAGCTGTAGTTTTCATAATACGCGGTACTGACAAGCAGCCTGCATCCTTTGATCGAAGTAGGCGTGGCGGATCGTAAGACACTAGCAGATCGCTCAGGTACTGCGGCGCGAGACCATTTAATGCTTTATACGTCAAGACTAGTATTTTAAAATCAATGCGAAATTTCACGGGGAGCCAATGCAGTGTGGATAAGATAGGGGTGATGTGCTCATATCTTCTGGTTCTAGTGAGGACTCTCGCTGCTGCATTCTGGACTAGCTGAAGGTTGCAATACAATAGTTTAACCTAGAGGTGATAAAAGCGTGTACTTGTTTTTCTGCATCATTGGGGGATAATATATTTCTTATCTTGGCAATATTTCTGAGGTGAAAGAATGCCATCCTGGTAATATTATCTACATGAGCTTCAAATGAAAGGCTTGAATCTATAATCACACCGAGGTCTTTCACTGTTGCACTTGATGGAACAGAAAGGCCATTTAAAATCACAGTGTGATCAGAAGGCTTACTTCTAGCTGTATGCGGTCCTATGACTAGAACTTCTGTCTTATCTGGATTAAGCAGAAGGAAATTAATTAACATCCAATCCCTTATGTCCTGCACACATTGCTCAACTTTAGTAAGCTGGTTTTTCTCGTTTTGTTTTGCTGAAACGTATAGTTGTGTGTCATCAGCATAACAATGAAAACCAATACCATGTTTACGAATTATGTTGCCCAGAGGAAGCATGTAAAGGGAAAAAAGCACTGAACCCTGTGGAACACCAAACTCCACTTGAGAACATGCAGAATGGTCACCATCTAAATCTACAAACTGATAATGATCATTTAAATAGGATCTGAGCCATAAGAGGGCCGTTCCCTTAATTCCTACTAGATTTTCTAATCTGTGAAGGAGAATACTATGATCAATAGTGTCAAAAGCTGCACTGAGGTCGAGTAACACAAGTAGAGTTACACAACCCTGATCAGAGGCCAATAGGAGGTCATTTACCACTTTAACGAGTGCTGTCTCTGTACTGTGATGAGGCCTAAATCCTGACTGACAGTTACGTAGCTTATGCTATTTCTATGTAGATATGAACGTAGCGGCTGTGATGATCTTTTCCAGAATTTTAGAGATAAAGGGGAGGTTTGATTTCGGCCTGTAATTGGAAAGCTGATAGGGGTCAAGGTCAGGTTTCTTGATTAGTGGTTTAATAACTGCTAATTTAAGGGATGTATGAACATACCCACGTATTCACATTAATTACTTTTTATGCTCAGTAGTACTTAAAATTATAAAGTACTACTGAGCATTAACATGCTTATGGAGAAGAAGAAATGAGAACTAGTTGCCTATAAGTATTTTAATGGTGCAAAAAGTCAAACTTCAGAGGCGTGTCATCGGTAACCTTTATTGGAATGTAAATGTACATCCAAGCTTAGCTGCAGGAATCTGTGAGGGCAACATACAGGAAAATTAGTGCACCCAGGGCAGGCTTACTTACTTTTCATCCAACCATAATCAAATTCACTCCATCTGGATGGCGCGGTTTATCCGGATGTTTTTTGTTTGTTTGTTTGTTTTTAAAATAACAAGCTAAAATAAAACGAGGCTATTTTTAAAATGTAAGGAGTAGAAGTAAAAAGTCGGCTGAAAAATTATTACTCCAGTAAAGTATAGATCCCCAAAATTTCTACTTAAGTAAGGTAAGGAAGTATTTGTACTTCGTTACTTGATACATCTGGTGCTGAGTGAACAGTTAATTACTTTTAACAGGGGTTCTGGTATTGCTGGAACTATCTGCTTGAGAAAATGTGTCGGTATAGAATCTAATACACAGGTTGACGATTTTGAAGAAGAGATGAGTGAAATTAGTTCACTCGCTTCAGGGGGAGTAAAGTATTCCTGGTTCTGATGTGATGTGCTTAGTTTATCATCTGTATCACTTAAATTGTCTGGTTTCAAAGCCTGAATTTATGCCTAATATTTATGATTTTGTTATTGAAAAAGTTAATGAAATCCTCACTACTGTATGATGTTGTTGTGGAGATTTCTGCAGTGGTCTTGTTCTTAGTTAATTTAGCTATGGTATTAAATAAGAATCTAGGATTATTTTTGTTATTTTCTAAGAGTGAAGAGATACAATGATCTAGCATCTGCTCTCCTTCCATGCTATTTGAAATACTAACAATTTAGTTTGACGCCATTTACGTTCTAATTTCCGAGCGGTCTGTTTTAAAGTGCGCGTGTGATCGTTATACCAGGGAGCGAGTTTCTTATCTCTAATAATTCTTCTTTTAACTGGAGCTACATTATCTAAGGTATAACGGAACGTCGACTCAAAATATTCAGTCGCCTGATCGAGTTCTGTGGGGTCAGACGGATCAAAGTTGGTAACTGAGAGATTACTGGTAAAACTGTGGTAGTTGATGTAAATGTACGTTTAAGGCGGTAGCGCGGCGCTACATTATTACTATGACACACTTTAATCGAGACAAGACAGTGACCTGAGACAACTTCAGACAGTGGAATTGTAATTATGTAATGATTATGCAAGTCCCTATAATAATTTATTTTTTACAATTCACTTATGATTCATTGATATCACTCATTGCAATGTTGCATATCACTCGTTGCATTGTATGCAACTTGTACAAATGATTCATATATGATTCACTTTTCAATAATAATCATTTGGAATGATTTGAACAAAACATTTCAACAGTTTTTTATTCATGTCATTAATTTTCTGATTCATTTATTTTCCCACGCGAGTCTTCTGATATTTCTGTGCAGTTCATTTCCGTTTCCTTTTTTTCATACGTAATAGTGTTATGATTAATTTCTGATTCACATGTGATTTGTTTATTTTATAATTATGTGAATGATTATGAATTACATTTATAACATGATTCGTGCACGATTCATTAACAAATGATTTATAGTTCAAAGTTTTGAACACAATTCATTTATGATTCACGTTTAAAAATTTCATCTGAACAAATGATCCAGTTACTTTTTCGGCAGATTTTTTATGCGTACACGCAATTTATTTGCGGTTTATAAATTTTCACGCGAGTTGTCACGTGAGAATTCATTTACGATTCACTTATGATTAATTTATTTTCATGTGTCGTTTCCACACGTGATTGATTTACAATTCATTTATTTTCACGTGATTTGTACCTGATTAATTTTTTATGCTATTTGCACACGTTCCTCATTCGTGGTTCATTTATTTTCAAATGCGGTTTGTACACGTGATTCCGTTGCAATTCGTTAATTTTCACGTGATTTGTGCACATTTTATTTATGTTCATGTTACTTGTACACATGAGTTATTCATTCATGATTCAATGAGTCATTTATACACGAGTCATTTTATGTGTGGCCTGTACACATGATTCGTTTACAATTCTTTTTTTTTTCACGTGATTTGTACACAATTCGTTTATTTGCATGTATTCGGATATTTATTTTGTGCACGACTCGTTTCCGATTCATTTATTTTCGTTTCCCCCCCATATGTAGAGCATTTACACAGGCGTTTACACGGTGATGTTCAGTTTACACTTGCCTTTTCAGAGTAAACCTTTCGAGAATCACGCCCCTCCTGAGTCCAACACGATTTCCAAGGAAGAAAGTGATTCAGATTTCAAAGTGTAGTCTCTTTTTGTTCGTGAACTCGTGGGTACATGATGCTAACCCCGCGGCTCTGGACCTGAAGCACCAGATACCGGACGACGCAGGCAGGGTGATATAAACTATTTTTCTAGTAATTCCCTTAACGACAAGTCTGGACGGCAGGGTTGGATCGTGAGGTGGAAACATTGTTGCTGCATTTTAACAGATAATAAGAGACGTTTAAGGAAGTAAAACCGGGAAGAGAAAAAAAACTTGATAATTTGAATAGCAAACATTTGTCTCTTGATATCTTTCCATCTGTAAGTTTTAGATCAGGGCCAAAAACAGAAAGGGAGGGGCGAAGGGGAGAGCAGGGGACGGGTCAGGCGCCACATGTTGGGTGGGATCACAGCATCCTGCCAAGGCGCGTCCCTGAATCAAAACACACACACACACACACAAACGTTTTAACGTACCAGGATGGGCTGGAGCAACAATGGAGGTTTTGGGTGTGCCATGATAAGAGCGCTGCGAGTGTGTGTGTGTGTGTTGTACATTTCCTCTATGTGAATGACTGCTTCCTGACCATCTCCTGTGTGTATCCGCATGCGGTCGTTAAAACGCTCACCGGTTTGTATTAAAGCGCCGCCTCCGATACGATATCATTTCCAAAGCGTGGGTGTGCACGCTGGACAGTCCACGTCTGACACGATTAGTCATCAGAATTATTTATAGAAGGCGTCCATCAGTGTGTACTTACTTTCGATAAGATCTCCATGAATATAGATTGGGGGGAAAGAAAAGGTTTCATTAATGAATGAACAAAAAAATGATGAATGAACATGAAAAAAAAGGCAACAAGGAACGTGTGACATTTTGGGCTGAGAGAGGAATCGGTATGTACTATATGGTATACTAAGGAATATGGTTGTAAATCAAATAATTACTTAGCACATCTCGTTCCATAACCAGGACTGATTAGTAGGGAAGGAATTAAACCCAAAGCAGCAATTTCACGATTAACAGGTTGGTTCGAAAGTCGTCTTGTAGACAAGCGAGCTTAGGAAGTGAAACGCGAGACGCGATTGTTATTTGTGTGGTTTTGTTTGTTTGTTTCGCGCCCGAGCCTCACCCCTGCTCGTCACCTCGACATTCCAAGACTCTGATAATACCGCGCATCCTGGAAAACTTTATGCTTTATTTTTTTCCCCTAACTTGCTACAACTACAGCCACCTTGCTGGCTGGCAGCTCATTAAAGACCCTCGTTTACAAGATCACCAGTCCACGGAAGCACGTCAGATATGCGAACGCTTCCAGGGAAAGGCAGAACGAAAGCGCAGACAGCAAAAATGCAACTGCTTGTACCCATGCCATCAGCTCTACCGAAGCGATAAGATGATTAAAGTGATAATTGGAGTTGGCATTCAGCTCAGCTATGCTCAGAATGTGCACTGGACATGCACCCGGGATTGGCATGCTACCCACGCTTACACACCTGTTGTTCAACCAGAGAGGAGCATTAGCCTAAATCATGCTCGTCCCGGATACTCCGGTCTGATCAGTTCCAGAGTACTATTGGTATTGCTGACATCGTGTTTTAATTCTGCAAGTTTCAAACAATTTCTGTTTACACCTATTAACTGATTAATCGAATCAAATCGACCTGAATCAAAGCGAAATGGTGATACTTTTGGTTTTCACGTTCCTTCCGTACTACAGCTCTTTCTTTTGGTTCAGTCCACTGCTGTGGCACGTTTGAATCACTTCCTGCATCCAAGTTGATTCGGAGTTAAATCGCTTTGTTTCTAGACCCGATGTGGGCACAGACGCTCTCAGACCAGTTGTCGGGTTCCCCCACCAAGCAAGAGTCCTGGCCCACAGTACCTTATAAATATCATAAATGCAAGGTGAGCACACTTGAACAACAAGAAAGAGACCTGACTATTCGAGATGGTTTCATTTCGGTGACAATATCAATGCACAATATTTTATACCCATGTCCCTTGAATTAGTATGCACTACTAGTGAGTCTTCATTAAAAAACAAGCATTTAATGCGTAATTAGTTTACAGTCAGTAGACCGGTCCCCACTTTATTTTTCCTCTGAATTGCTACAATTCTTTGAAATGACCAGCATGAATAATTGTTATTAGTGTTACACAATTGAAACCCTCACGATTTCCTCCTTCCTGCATTTACTACCTCAACTCTTCCTCCTTGACAAACACACACACACGTCAATTATCAGCTTGTAAAGTCGTTCAGACATGACAATTTACGATTTACGACTAATTCACCTTAGGGGAAAATCTTTTTCATGGAGAACAGATGCCAACACCAAATTTACACCCTTGTATGTGTATGTTTTTTTTTTTATATCTTAGTTAGGACCTTATGTCTTCATAAGGACAGGAATATCTGACAGTTTTTCCCCTTTGGGGACCGATTTGGCTGGTCCCCAGTTTCTGCTTCAAACACTTTAATTCGATATGCTAAGAGAGACAAAAGGTTTCATTTTGCTTGACGAGATTAAGTTTTGAGTTTTCAACATTAAAATAATTAGATCACAAGAATAAGTATGTGTCTGATAATGATAGAATCAGATAAGCAAGTGAGTATTTTAGTGAGTATTTTAGCAGTAACTTGCTGAGTTTAGACAAGTTTGTTCGGTGCTGACGGTTTCCGAAAGGAGACGTATAAACAGTAACTGTTGCACGTGTTTGTGTTTAGTGTCGCGAATTTCTCAAACTGTTCATATTTGCATACAGACTGTTAGAGCAGCTGTTAAAGAATTCAGCCGTGAAATGAATAACAGGTGTCCAAAGATCATCAACAGATACACTGAAGTTAAAAATCAAACACACACAAACCCACATACTTGCATTTCTTAGCTACAGTAGCTTACCTGAAAGCTTTGTTGTGTTGCTCGGTCCCTTGTTTTTTTTTTTTTTGCTAGTAGTTATCTAGCTATATGCATAATGTAAAAAGTAAATCATTGGGATAAGATGATAAAATGAGGTGGAGCGACTGCCACTACCTCAAAGTTTGGATTATTTTCCACAGCACTTTTTAAAGTTTTATATTTTCTTAAACCGCAGCAGCCCCTTGCTTGAAGTTAAAACAAAACTACTACTAGGAGAAATCACGTCGAGTAAGCACACAGACTGTTACAAAAGCGCTGACGCTGGAAACCCGAAGTTCTCCTTAAAGAAAATTGTACCATGTCTATTTATACGTTGTACTACATTAATAAAACAAAGTTTTGGACCTATCTACACTTATATTAGTAGATCTAAATAGATCTTCTAAATCCAGGCAGATATTCATTTACATGCAAACATTTATAATAAAAAAGAATAATAATTAAAAAAATAAAATTATAATAATAATCTCCCGGCTGATTTTTAACATTTTAGAATTTTGCAAACTTGGGATATTTGCTGGAAAATCAATTAAACCAATAGATTTTTTTTATATTATTTTCAGACACACGTTTTTTTGTAACAGGTCTTTATGAGGACCCGATATAATTAATAAATGCTAAAAAACCTAAATCTAACTGCAACCTTAACGTCATATAGCAAAATTACACCTTTTTGTCTCTTTTCGCTTCTAAAAATAAACGCTCAAGTTTTTGAAGGAAAATCTGGGGACCGGTCATCACAAGGTCAAAACTGGTCAGCACAAGGTCAAAGGTCCGCACCAAGTTATAAGGAAAAACAATAATTAGTACTATCTTAAATATATAATTAAATTCTAATCATTTCTGTTGAGGCTCAGAATACAATCTTGTTTATTTATTAACGTTCACATGCAAAATTTTCAATCCGTATTTTCCCGTAGATGGTTTGATTGTCTTTGGAAAATGTCTTTTCGTTTCCTTTATTTTTATGTGCATTTCTTTTATGCAAGGTTTCATTAATTTATGTGCTATTCGTTAGAATATTTTTATGTATTTATATATTACCATAGGTTATTTTACATTAGCAACTGCAAAATATATGTACAGTATAAGGATACACACACCCATTTTTTTTTTCACTAGTTTACCAGTACTCAATATTAAAAAGTAAGAACTTCACAACATGGTGATGGACAAACTTTAGGACATGCAAAAAGAGCCGAGAACACAGAAGTCCTCCAGTAGGGTTTTTTTGGGGGGGGGGGGTCTGCTTTTTTTGGTTGCTTTGGTGTCATCTATCGTGCCATCTATCCCTCAATTAGTGTCTGTCAAAACAATTGGGGTGAAAAGGGCAACATGAGAGACACGGAAGCCTTGCACAACTCTCTTGCTCTTTTTAACTATCTCACACACGCCCAGATACACACACAGGACACATTTGGCAGCATTCCACATTGCTTTAATGTCTTTGGTTTGTTCAGTTTTGACAAAAGTTTATACACACAGAGAAAGAAAGGAAAAAAAAAAAACCACTTTATTCAGAAATGACGCAATAACCGATGTCACCCACTTTAGCACCATGTGCTTCATTTTACACTGAAAGATGAAACCAAGCGTTCATCATACCACAAACTAAGGTCTGTTCTCTGGGGACTGGGCATGTGCTGATAATATTACAAATAAACCTGGGATATTATTAATAAAGACTTTCATGTCCACTACAGAGAATGTTTTTTACGTTCCGAAAAAATTGAACGGATCTTTTCTTTAATTTGATTTGTACTTTCCGACTTTTAAATAAGCTCCATCTCTTAGTCAGTCTGAGAAAACCCGCGCACACAACTGCCTCTGTGGTGAAATTGTAAATGCAAAAAGTTGGCGTGGCCAATACATGTTTTTTTCGCAGTTTCTTGCGAGGAGTTTTTATTTTCCTGGCTCTGAAATAAAACCCTACATGTGAGTTTAGAAATAACTTCTCATAAAAGGAGTGACCTTGGATGGTTATTTTATCATAGTCCTTCTTTTACTTGTGCATAGTTGCGCCTGGAACGTCCACGGGTACAGATCACAGTATACGGCAGACGAACGACGCAGCTTGTTACGCACTGGAGATTCCTCCCTTACACAATAATCGATCACCACCTCAAAGTAACTAACATTTAAACAAGTCGAACCTACACGGTTTAAGTGGAAGCCCCTACGGACAAGCTGTTGCGGCGGAAAGACAAAAGACGACCAATCCGACTCGAGTGCCACGTTAAGTATGAAAACAAAACAAAAAAAAAACCTTTTCTCGAGCTGATTGTTTGAATGAAGAGCAAAGAACGCTGCGAGCCATTGTGTTGCGGGAGCGTCTGGGAATACCGCGGTCTGGATTCTGGCTGTCTGACATAGGTGCATTGTGGGTATTGTTTCTCAGGCAGACTTGTGTATCTGAAGGGCTGGGCGGCGGCGGCGTCTAAACGCACAGCGAGATTCTGTGTCTAGACCGCTATAATGAGAGTAATTATGATGACACGGTAAAAAAATTTTTTTTTTTAAACCTACACAAAAAAAAAGAAAGAAAAAGAAAAGACTTTGATGTCTGGAAATTGTTGTGGTTAAAAAGTAAAAGTCATGATTGCGTGCATTTCTTTCGTTTATGTCGTTTATGGACGCTGAGCAGCTTACAGCAGTGTCTTAACATGGAGTGGACACACAAGACAAAGAGTGTAAATACTTTTCACACACACACACACGATGTGTGGCGTGGGAAGTGTGTGCATTTGTTCGGAGCGAGGTGAAGACCTGATCAGTGCTGGTGTGTCATTGTAACGCGCCTTTAAAAAGGTTGCACAGTTTTATGGTCAGTGGCCTTTGACCTTTAGGCACTTTAGGAGACAGAGAGACAGAGAGGCGTGCTCAAATATAGGCAGCGCCTTCTCAGTAGTTATCCTCTTCCTCTGTTCCAAGGGAATAACAAATAACGGCGCAGAATGATTTACACCGAGATACCAGGGCGAGACTCCGCCCCCTCCCCCGGGCCCGGCGGTCCGGTCTGATTGTTTCTCCTGAGGAGATGAAGGAGTGAAGGAGAGAGGGGACGTGTTAGGACGGAGCCGGGGTGTAGGCGATGCTGTGGCTGGAGAGCAGAGCCTGGAGCTGAGTGACGGTGTGCTGCAGCGACGAGTGCTCCTGCTGCAGAGACGTGAGCTCCACACGCAGAACCGCCTCGTTCTGCTCCAGGCCCTCCACACGTGACTCCAGGAACCGGATCCTCGCATGGGCCACCTGAGAGAGACAAAGGGGGGGGGGGGGGTGCAGTATTAGAGGCAGTATTAGGGGAAGGAGGAAGGACAGGAGTAGGAGCATGTGTAAGGGTAGGAAAAGTGGCAGTATTAGGGGCTAGAGTAAGTGAGTAAGCCCCTCAAAAGAAAGAAAAAGAAAAGACTTTGATGTCTGGAAATTGTTGTGGTTAAAAAGTAAAAGTCATGATTGCGTGCATTTCTTTCGTTTATGTCATTTATGGACGCTGAGCAGCTTACAGCAGTGTCTTAACATCGAGTGGACACACAAGACAAAGAGTGTCTCACACACACACACACACACACACACACACGATGTGTGGCGTGGGAAGTGTGTGCATTTGTTGGGAGCGAGGCGAAGACCTGATCAGTGCTGGTGTGTCATTGAAACGCGCCTTTAAAAAGTTTTAAGGTCAGTGGCCTTTGACCTTTAGGCACTTAAATATCCCTTTGAGCGGAGAGACAGTATTAGTATCAGTATTAGGGTCAGTATAAGGGTCAGTATTAGTATTAGGGTCAGTATTAGTATCAGGATCAGTATTATAGGGTCAGTATTTGGGGTCAGTATTAGTATTAGGATCAGTATTAGGGTCATTATTAGTATTAGGATCAGTATTATAGAGTCAGTATTAGTATTAGGGTCAGTAGTAGGGTCAGTATTAGTATTAGGATCAGTATTATAGGGTCAGTATTAGTATTAGGATCAGTATTATAGGGTCAGTATTTGGGGTAGGTATAAATATTAGGGTCAGTATTAGGATCAGTATTATAGGGTCAGTATAAGGGTCAGTATTAGGTTCAGTATTAGTGTTAGTATCAGTATTAGGATCAGTATAAGGGTCAGTAGTAGTATTAGGATCAGTATTAGGATCAGTATAAGGGTCAGTATTAGTATAAGTATCAGTATAAGGGTCAGTTTTAGTATTAGGGTCAGTATTAGTATCAGGATCAGTATTATAGGGTCAGTATTAGTATTAGGGTCAGTATTAGTATTAGGATCAGTATTATAGGGTCAGTATTTGGGGTCAGTATTAGTATAAGGATCAGTATTAGTATTAGGATCAGTATTAGTATTAGGATCAGTATTATAGGGTCAGTATTTGGGGTCAGTATTAGTATTAGGGTCAGTATTAGGATCAGTATTATGGGGTTAGTATTGGGGGTCATTATTAGTATTAGGGTCAGTATTAGTATTAGGATCAGTATTATAGGGTCAGTATTAGTATTAGGGTCAGTATTAGTATTAGGATCAGTATTATAGGGTCGGTATTTGAGGTCAGTATTAGTATTAGGATCAGTATTATAGGGTCAGTATTAGTATTAGGATCAATATTAGTATTAAGGTCAGTATTAGTATTAGGATCAGTATTATAGGGTCAGTATTAGTATTAGGGTCAGCATTAGTATTAGGATCAGTATTATAGGGTCAGTATTAGTATTAGGGTCAGTATTATAGGGTCAGTATTTGGGGTCAGTATTCGTATAAGGATCAGTATTAGTATTAGGGTCAGTATTAGTATTAGGATCAGTATTATAGGGTTAGTATTTGGGGTCAGTATTAGTATTAGGATCAGTATTAGTATAAGGGGCAGTATTATAGGGTCAGTATTAGGTTCAGTATTAGTATTAGGATCAGTATTGTAGGGTCAGTATAAGGGACAGTATTAGTATTAGGGTCAGTATTAGTATTAGGATCAGTATTATAGGGTCAGTATTAGTATTAGGATCAGTATTATAGGGTCAGTATTTGGGGTCAGTATTCGTATAAGGATCAGTATTAGTATTAGGGTCAGTATTAGTATTAGGATCAGTATTATAGGGTTAGTATTTGGGGTCAGTATTAGTATTAGGATCAGTATTAGTATAAGGGGCAGTATTATAGGGTCAGTATTAGGTTCAGTATTAGTATTAGGATCAGTATTGTAGGGTCAGTATAAGGGACAGTATTAGTATTAGGGTCAGTATTAGTATTAGTGGCAGTGTTAGTATCAAGGTCAGTATTTTGGGTCAGTATTAGGGTCAGGATTAGTATTAGGGTCAGTATTAGTATTAGTGGCAGTGTTAGTATCAAGGTCAGTATTTTGGGTCGGTATTAGGGTCAGGATTAGTATTAGGGTCAGTATTAGTATTAGTGGCAGTGTTAGTATCAAGGTCAGTATTTTGGGTCAGTATTAGGGTCAGGATTAGTATTAGGGTCAGTATTTGTATTAGTGGCAGTGTTAGTATCAAGGTCAGTATTTTGGGTCAGTATTAGGGTCAGGATTAGTATTAGGGTCAGTATTAGTATTAGTGGCAGTGTTAGTATCAAGGTCAGTATTTTGGGTCAGTATTAGGGTCAGGATTAGTATTAGGGTCAGTATTTGTATTAGTGGCAGTGTTAGTATCAAGGTCAGTATTTTGGGTCAGTATTAGGGTCAGGATTAGTATTAGGGTCAGTATTAGTATTAGTGGCAGTGTTAGTATCAAGGTCAGTATTTTGGGTCAGTATTAGGGTCAGGATTAGTATTAGGGTCAGTATTTGTATTAGTGGCAGTGTTAGTATCAAGGTCAGTATTTTGGGTCAGTATTAGGGTCAGGATTAGTATTAGGGTCAGTATTAGTATTAGTGGCAGTGTTAGTATCAAGGTCAGTATTTTGGGTCAGTATTAGGGTCAGGATTAGTATTAGGGTCAGTATTAGTATTAGTGGCAGTGTTAGTATCAAGGTCAGTATTTTAGGTCAGTTTTAGGGTCAGGATTAGGGTTACCTGCACTTCCTCCAGCAGGTCGAGGTTCTGCTGCCGCAGGCTGCTGTTGGTTTTCTCCAGCTGAGCGGCGCGCTGAGACTGACTAAGAGTGGACGGACCGTCCAGGAGCTCGTCCTGCAGCACATGGTACTCCACCTCATACGCCTGCAGCTGCTTACTGATGTCCATCTCAAACACCTGCACACACACACACACACACACACACACACACACACACAAACTTTTTATAAAACAAACAATCCAAGGGATGAGGCTGATAAACATTACTGTAAGAGACTAAACTCGAATCCATGCAAATACAGCTCATAACTCCCCCACTTTGACGCGTGTGTGTGTGTGTGTGTGTGTGTGTGCGCGCGTGTGTGTGCGCATATGTGGTCGTGTGTGAGAGAGGAACAGAAACAAGTGGCATGTTTTCAGCCACTTGAGAAAACCACAGCTTTAGTAAATTATACACATAAGAACATGTGCAGACCCCTTCACACACACACACACACACACACATATACTCAACCTGTGGGTGTGGTTGGATTTATAGTCACACAAAAAAACACACCTTAACACAGACATGCTATAACGACAAGTGTGTGTGTGTCTGTGTGTGTTTAAGTCCTTTAAACCAAATGTATTTACTGAGAAAAAGCGGTACATAAATGTGACACACAAAGAGACAAATAGAGAGAAAAAGAAAGAAGGAGCAAAACTGACATACAGAAAGAGAGACATGGAAGAAAACAAAGAACACCACTAAAACAAAGATACAGAGGGAGACACAAACAGAGAGACACATTAAACAAATACAAAAAGAGATAGAAACAGAGAGACAGACATGAAGAAATATAGAAGACAAAGAAAGAGACAGACGGAGAAAGGAAACGGAGCACACAAATAGAGAGACATCAAAAGGGACATAGTGAGAGACATAAATTCAAATTCAAATTTTATTCGTCATATACACAGTCATAAACAGTGTGATATGAAGTGAAATGCTTAGGAAAGAAAAAAGAAAGAAAGAAAGAAAGAAAGAAAGAAAGAAAGAAAGAAAGAAAGAAAGAAAGGAGACACGTAGAGACACAAAGACAAAGAGATGTGCAGAGAAACAAACAGAAGAAGAGAGAGAGAGAATGATAGATAGATAAGACCCACAATAGAAAAAAGAGACAGAAAAAAGAGACACAAAGACAGAGACACACACTGAAAAACAGAGACAGAAACACAGACTCTGGAAGCACAAGACACGACAGAGACAGAGACACAAGGTCAAAGCGCGACACACAGAAAGAGAGAAGACAAAGGTAGAAAAAGATAGAAACACAGAGACAGACATACAGAGAGAGAGGCACACAGAAAGAGAGACATCAACAAGGACATGGAGAGAGATGTGAAGAAAGAAGACAGACACGAAGACAGAAAAAGACACGCAGAGAAGCTAACACTGAAAGAAAGAATGAAGCAGAACAAGACACATGCAAAAACACCGACAGAGAGAGAGAGACGGAGAGAGAGAGAGAGAGAAAGACACAGAGAAAAACGACTCAAGTCTGAGACAATCAGGTGGACGTGTTAGTTTCGCTGTCCACTTTATTAGGAACAGGCCGTGACTTTGTTCTCAGAACACCAGCAGATCTTCCACAGGACGCTGGAACTGTCCTTCATGGTTCTGGTCCGTGATGACGTCATCATTTCTCCAGGCCGTACACACACACACACACACACACACACACACACACACCCCGAGGAGACACACACAGACCTGATTGATGGTCTTCTCCATCTGGACCAGCCCCAGGTTGGGCAGTGTGCTCTTGATGAAGTCCACGATGGACTCCAGATTGTCGTGCTGCAGAATCAGAGGCTTGTGGCTTCCCAGAAGGCTTAGCGCCACCTTAAAGGTGACCTCTGACCCCTGCAGGAACAGCATGTCTGAAAACACACACACACACAATTATATATATATATATATATATATATATATATATATATATATATATATATATTATCACAAAATAAATAATATCAGTCTGACTCTGTCCTGAAGCTCTGCAGCGTAAATCACCAGGAGGTGTGTAGGTGTGTGTGTGTGTGTGTGTGTGTGTGTGTGTGTGTGGACTCTTATCTAGGTGCTAAAGCATGATATTATGTCTCGGTACAAATGAGGCAAGTGTGTACAGCACCTCTCTCACTCTCTCTCTCTCTCACACACACACACACACACACACACCTACACACACACACACACACAGATGCGAGTTTGTGATTAAACATAATAGATAATGTTCTGGCATCAACAGCTGATTTTTAGAGAGATAAAGACAGAGACAGAAAGAGACTGAGAGAGAGACAGAGAGAGATAAAGACAGAGGCAGAAAGAGACTCAGAGAGAAAGACAGAGACAGAAAGAGACTCAGAGAGAGAGAGACAGAGAGAGAGAGATGAAGACAGAGACAGAAAGAGACTCAGAGAGAGAGAGACAGAGAGAGACAGAGAGGAGAGATAAAGACAGAGACAGAAAGAGACTCAGAGAGAGAGAGAGAGAGAGATAAAGACAGAGACAGAAAGAGACTCAGAGAGAGACAGAGAGAGAGAAAGAGAGAGAGAGATAGATGAAGACAGAGACAGAAAGAGACTCAGAAAGAGAGAGACAGAGAAAGATAAAGACAGAGACAGAAAGAGACTGAGAGAGAGACAGAGAGAGATAAAGACAGAGGCAGAAAGAGACTCAGAGAGAGAGAAAGACAGAGACAGAAAGAGACTCAGAGAGAGAGAGAGACAGAGAGAGACAGAGAGGAGAGATAAAGACAGAGACAGAAAGAGACTCAGAGAGAGAGAGAGAGAGAGAGATAAAGACAGAGACAGAAAGAGACTCAGAGAGAGAGAGAGACAGAGACAGAAAGAGACTCAGAGAGAGAGAGAGACAGAGAGAGACAGAGAGGAGAGATAAAGACAGAGACAGAAAGAGACTCAGAGAGAGAGAGAGACAGAGAGAGACAGAGAGGAGAGATAAAGACAGAGACAGAAAGAGACTCAGAGAGAGAGAGAGACAGAGAGAGACAGAGAGGAGAGATAAAGACAGAGACAGAAAGAGACTCAGAGAGAGAGAGAGACAGAGAGGAGAGATAAAGACAGAGACAGAAAGAGACTCAGAGAGAGAGAGAGAGAGAGAGAGAGAGAAAGACAGAGACAGAAAGAGACTCAGAGAGAGACAGAGAGAGAGAGAGAGAGATGAAGACAGAGACAGAAAGAGACTCAGAAAGAGAGAGACAGAGAGAGATAAAGACAGAGACAGAAAGAGACTCAAAGAGAGAGAGAGAGACAGAGACAGAAAGAGACTCAGAGAGAGAGAGAGAGACAGAGAGAGATAAAGACAGAGACAGAAAGAGACTTAGAGAGAGAGAGAGAGAGAGACGTGCATTTAGAAAGAAAGACAAACACTGGGACAAAAAAAGAGAGAAAGACAAAATGAGAGACAGAGACACAAACAAAGAGAGATACAGAGGGGGAGAGACAGACAGAAAGAGATAAAAGACAGAGAGATCCATTAAAAAGTAAAGCACAAAGAGACACAGACAAAAAGGGACACTATAAGAAAAGACCCATACACGCACAATGATAGAGAGACAGAGACATTGAAAGAAAGGGACACACACACAGAAAAAAAGACACAAAAAGACAGTGACGGACAAAGAAGAGAAACGCAATGGGACACACAGAGAAACAGGTAGAAAAAGTGACAGAGAAAGAGACACACTGTAAGAAAGACAAACGGTAAGAAATATGTACGCAGAGAGAGACACAGAGACAGACATGCTAAGACAGAAACAACGAGGAAAAGCCACTAAGAAGGAGAGAAAAAGAGAGACATGCTGAAAGAAACACACACACTAAGCAAAACAGACACAGGGTGAGACATGCACACAGTGAAAGAGAGACCTGAAGAGAAACAAAAAAAAAAAGATATACATCAAAAGAGACAGAGAGAGAGACACAGAAAGAAGGAGAGACTAAGACAGACAGACATAGAGACAAGTAGACACACAGAACACGAGAGAAAGAGAGACAGATAGACAGAGAGAGGACTCACCACATACAGAGAGATACAAAGACGTGAAAAGAGAGACACATATACATAGAGAGACCGAGACAGAGAGACAGAGAGTGTCCAGAGACGCCGCTGATGTAATAATCAGATCAGACACGTGTTCAGGCTCGGGACTCCTTATTGTTCTTCTTTATGGTCTGGATTATAAGAGCACTAATTACTCTCGTTACATAACCGCGCGCGAGACACGTTCCTGAGACACGTCTCGATTCGAAACGTAAAAAAACGTCACTGTAGTTACATTACGTTTATGTTGTTATTATTATTGTATACATTATTAATTACACATCGCGCTGCTCTTTAATTACAGTGTTACTTTAACGACTCGATCGTTCTGCTTCCTTCAGGGAATGTAAACAGTGTGTGTGTGTGTGTGTGTGTGTGTGAAGCAGATAGAGGGTGAAAGAAAGGCACGCTTCCTTGGAAACGAAAGCGCCAATGCGATCAGCCCCTCCTCCATCACGTGCGACTTTAACTAGAAAAATACCTCAAAAATAAATAATAAAATAAAAAATACAACAGCCGAAAGAAAATAAATAAAATACCAGATGATGATGATGTTAAAGATTCGGTTCCACGTAAACCTAATGACTACACGCCCATCGGCCATTTTGTTTTTGTGTTTCGAAGGCTCGAACCTGCGCTCGTGTCCAAAAATGAATAAACGAATAAAACCCTGTCGTTAAACACCAAGCTCCGCCCCCCTGACGTTTCTAATGAGCGCAGGCGTTTTTGAAAAGGACCTCGTTCTTGCTATTCTCCAGCCATCTATCCTCGACCTTGAAGAGCGACCAGGGCGTGTACTGCAAAAGTAATGGCACCCCGCGGTCAAAGTAACAGCCGTCCACTATCAACCAGATGACGTTTAATTACTTTATATATATATTTTTTAGTTTGTATGTTCAGAGAGGGGAAAAAAAGGAGAAAAGAAAATCCTCCTTGTACGTCCGGTTATCCTTCACTTCACGGCATGCGGGTGTCTCGGAAGGAAGAAAGTGATCCGGGCGTTTTTTTTTTTTTTCTCTGGAAAAACGTGTACCTTTTGTGTAAACACTAACGGTGAAGAATAAAAAGAGAAAAACAAACAACGCTGACATTGAAGACAGAGAACTCGTTAATAAGTCTAGGATTGTGTGTGTGTGTGTGTGTGTGTGTGTGTGTGCGTACCAAACACTCTGGCCACAAACCCCAGAGGGAAGTGTGAGGCAAAGGCGGTGAGGAACCATGGGGCGGCGTATAGACTCGGCCCGATCTCGTGCTGCTCCAGGTGAGTGTAGAGCTCGCGGTGGTAATCGTGGAGCAGCCGGGACAACTGATACATCTGGATCTGAAAAGAGAAAGAGAGAGAGAGAGAGAGAGACAGAGGAAGTCAGGAAGAGACAAGTGGAGAAAAAAGACAAAAAAAAAAGGGAAGGACATACAGGAACAAAAAACAAATAAGAGAGAGATGAAAAGAAAGAAGATAGGGATGCACAGAGTGAGGACAAACAGTGTGAGGATGGACAGGACATGGACATAAAGCAGCATGAGGACAGACAAGGCGAGGATGAACAGAAAAAAGGCCAAAAAGGGTGAGGCCAAACACGACAAGGACAAACAGCGTGAGGATGGACAGGGAGATTATTGACAGTTTGAGGATGGAAAGGGCGAGGACAAACAGCGTCAGGATGGACAAGGAGATTATGGATAGTTTGAGGATGGACAGGGCGAGGACAAACAGCGTCAGGATGGACAGGGAGATTATGGACAGTTTGAGGATGGACAGGGCGAGGACAAACAGCGTCAGGATGGACAGGACACGGACATAAAGCAGCATGAGGACAGACAAGGCGAGGATGAACAGAGAAAGGACAAAAAGGGTGAGGCCAAACAAAACAAGGACAAACAGCGTGAGGATGGACAGGGAGATTATGGACAGTTTGAGGATGGAAAGGGCGAGGACAAACAGCGTCAGGATGGACAGGGAGATTATGGACAGTCTGAGGATGACCAGGACGAGGACAAACAGCGTCAGGATGGACAGGGATATTATGGACAGTCTGAGGATGGACAGGACGAGGACAAACAGCGTCAGGATGGACAGGGAGATTATGGACAGGGCGATGAGGAACTGCATCAGTCCTCATTTTGCCGTTTTTTTAGGTTTTTGAATTGATCTAAATCGTACATTAGTTTTAGGGACATTTTAATGGTTATTAGTTTTAGTTTACTTTTAGTCAAAAACACTTTGGTCTAACTTTAGTCACGTGTACCAACTTCCGTAAACAATAACGTTACATTTGTTTTGCATTTAAAACACAATAATAATTTATTCACACACCGTTAGGCCACATGTTTTACTCAAACACTTCACTATTTCACAATTTCACTACGATGTGCCGTCACACCTCATGACTGGTGATTTAAAAAAGCAAAACAAAAAATAATAATAATATATAAACCCCTCCCACAGGCATCCAAAACCCCTCGTTACCTGGTGTCTGTGTTTCCCTGCTCTTTAAACAACAAGATGAGACGATTTATAGGAAAGTAAAATACAAAGTAAATGTGCGTAGGTTTTTGAATTGAAAGAAAAAAAGATTGTTTATTTATCTATTGGATTCAGATTATTGTTTGTGACCCTCAGGGTCGAGGACAGACAGAATGAGGACCCTCAGGGTTGAGGACAGACAGAACGAGGACCCTCAGGGTCGAGGACAGACAGAATAAGGACCCTAAGGGTCGAGGACATACAGAACGAGGACCCTAAGGGTCGAGGACAGACAGAACGAGGACCCTCAGGGTCGAGGACAGACAGAACGAGGACCCTCAGGGTCGAGGACAGACAGAACGAGGACCCTCAGGGTTGAGGACAGACAGAACGAGGACAGACGGACAGGTTACCTGCAGGATGATCATGTCGGGTCTGTACTGTTTGCGCAGTCCCATGTCGTACATGAGGAACTTGAGCATGCCGAAGGCGTCCTCCTCGCTCATGTGCAGCAGCAGCACCCCGGCCACGAAGCTCAGGCCCTGGCAGTACCCCACCTCGGGGTCGAGCAGAGAGTACGCCTTCAGTAGGTTGTAGAGCGACAGCTGACCCGCGCCCAGCTGAGCGCTGAAGTAGGGGTGCGTGGGGAACGTTCGGCCTGACGGGGAGAAGGACAAGGACAACGTTCATTGCTTGTTTCCGAAGTGACGTCCTACTTCCTGTTTCTGTCGGCACTAAAAACACTCGGCATTTACAAATAAAACTGAATGAGACGCTTCATACCTCCATGGTGTCAGAGATTCAATTTTAGTCTTAAACGACAACCGGTCACACTCTTTATGAGGTTTAGTTAGACTTACACTGACACCACTCCGGCGATTACTTGTTGTTGATGTTTACGCCACATTTTAACCGTTTTTTTTTTTCTTCTTCTTCTTTTTCATAGATTAAAAGTTGCGGTGTGTCCGGCGGGACGAGTTCGCACCTGCTCTCGCCTACGTTTTATCTACGATAAGCGGTCATTACCAGCATCTCTGTCTTTCTCACACAGCTGCGTGCGTGTGTGTGAGAAAGAAAGAGAAAGAGAGAGATCACAGATTTGATGTTGCTTGCTTTCACATACACACATGAATGAGACATTGTCAGCTGTGTGTGTGTGTGTGTGTGTGTGTGTAAGGGAGGGTCTTCCAGGAGACAGTACACATTCCTGAATCTCTCTCTGTCCCTCCATTGACACACCTCCTTCGCTTTTTTGTTTTAAAATCATCTCTTTTCTCCTCGACATTAAGCTCCAGCGATGCCGGTTTGCAGAAGAGAGAGGGGACACACCCCTGTTAACAGTTCACGACGAGAGGAAGGGTGTGTGTATGTGTGTGTGTGTGTGTTATTAACCCAGGTCTATGAGGATGGCGTGTTGTTGTGAGGTGAGTTGCTTCAGTAGCTCTTTATAAGGCACGTCGTTATTGGGCGGCTTGGCGCTCGGCACCTGCTGTCTCAGTAAATACTGCTCCGAGAGAAACTTCCAGATCTCACCCCTGTGCTGCCGGGGCACACCTGAGAGAGAAAGACAGGGAGAGAGAGGGAGAGAGAGAGAGAAGAAGAGAGAGAGGGGGAGAGAGAGAAATAAAAGGGTTTGAAGGCAGGCAGGTCTTCAAGATTATCGTTGGCTCCATCAGATCAGCTCTGTGTTTTAATCCCGTTTATCCCACTGACGCTGCGGGCGTGTGCGGTGTAATAACAATCCTAGATAAACCTCGTACTGCACACACACACACACACACACACACACACATCATGTCACACTGTAACATGTAATAAATGCATATGCATGAAAAGCTCAGGCCTTAGTGTTTGGACTGGTTGTTGAGAATAACGTGACGTCATCTCGTTCTCAGTGATGTCATCTCGTTCTCAGTGATGTCATCTCGTTCTCAGTGATGTCACCTCGTTCTCAGTGATGTCATTCAGCTCAGTTAAAAAACCTTTTATTCATTAAAGGAGTAGACAGCAAGTCTATCAACTGTGTGTGTGTGTGTGTGTGTGTTTTACCTTGCCCGACGGCCATGTGGATCTTGTCAGTGTCAAACTTGACCTTTGACCTCCCAGGGGTGCTGAGCATCTTCTCCCAGACGAGAGTGACGTCCTTGAGACAGGGCGTGATCTCATCATAGTCCAGCTTCAGGCGCCTGCTCTGGAGGTCGCTCTCAGAGGCTACACACACACACACACACACACACATCGCACTGTTATATACAAAAAAAAAAGGTCAAAGGTCGCTTAGTGCTGTGACTGAACTCACAGTGAATTTATCTCCATGTTATTTTAACACGAGTGTACACACACGCCGCAAACCATTTGGTGTTTATCACCTACACATCTAGACTAAACCACACACATACTTTCGCTCTCGTTCACACACACACACACACACACACACACACACACACAGGCATGCACAGACTCAATTAATATCTTAGTGCAAGTCTAAACGAAATACAAATAAAAATCAGAAAGGCTAATCCCAGAGAAAGAGGCCACGCCTCCTCTGTCAGGACTGAGACACACTGGCCACGCCTCCTCCATCACAACTGGGGACCTACAGGCCACACCTCCTCCATCACAACTGGGGACCTACAGGCCACGCATCTTTCATCGGAACTGAGACATACAGGCCACGCCTTTTTTATGACAACTGGGGACCTACAGGCCACGCCTCCTCCATCACAACTGGGGACCTACAGGCCACACCTCCTCCATTACAACTGGGGACCTACAGGCCACGCCTCCTCCATCACAACTGGGGATCTACAGGCCACGCCTCTTTCATTAGAACTGGGGACCTACAGGCCACGCCTTCTTCATGACAACTGAAACACACAAGCTACGCCTCTTTCATTAGGACTGAGACTCACAGGCCACGCCTTTTTCATCCCAACTAAAAAACACAAGACACGCCTCCTGCTTCAAGACTGAGACCCACAGGCCACGCCTCCTCGATCATAATTAAGACACACCTACTCCAGCACTCTATCAGTCTTTGTGTGTGTGTGTGAGAGAGACACACACACACCTTATCCATATTGATTAAAATGTAAACATTCTCTAGACAATCATAAAAAAGTCCCCAAAACGTTGTTTCAACCCGCAATCGTGTTTACTTGTTTACACGTGAATAACTCGTCACCAAGACGTACATTTCTGATGCAGCATTTAATAAATTTTTGGTGAAATTCACGTTAATTCTCTGAGAGTTTATACGTTAAACAAAACCCTTAAATAAATGAGCCGTACAGTGTTTACGGTAAACGAATTGCACTTCGACTTTGTTTTCCGTGGAAGACGGACGGCTCGGTGACGCGTCTCAGGTTCAACTCGGTTCACAACATCAGACGGGCTCCGTGTGGAGGTGGTTCGGGAGGGAGGGGCGGGGCTTATCCTGACATCTCACACAACATGGGACCCTGTGGACGTGTGTGTGTGTGTGTGTGTGTGTGTGTGTGTGTGTGTGTGTACCCTCTCGGTCTCACCCTGTAGTTTCTGGTTCTCCCTCTCCATTCTCAGGAGGAGGATCTGCTGCAGAATCGCTTTCTTCCATAACTCCCGCAGCTCCTCCCGACTCCTCTTCCTCCTCTCCTCGGGCACCGCCCCCAGAGCGCCGTCCCCGCCCCCGGCTCCGCCCCCAACCGTCAGCCTGCCGCCCACCTCCAGGGGCACCTCCCCTCGCTCTGTGAGAGACACGGGGGGAAAAAATTATATCAGGGATCATTTTATTCTCTTATCTATTTTAAAGAGAAATTCTATTTAACACACACACACACACACACACACACACAGAATCTTGACATTCCTGAGTGTGCTTTTGTGGCTTGTCATCATTTATATTATCATTGTGTCATCAACAACAAAGGCGTGTTATCTCTCTCTCTCTCTCTCTCTCTCTGAACCTGCTCTGACTTTAAAAAAAAAAAAAAAAAAAAGTTCAAAAGAAGTGGCGTTTCGCGGTCGGGGATCCGCCCTGCCGTTTGGGCGGCGCTTTTACATCTCCTTTGTTGTCATTTTTTAACACCCCAGAAGAAGATGAGTGCAGGCGTTCAGCAGAGGAAGGGTGTGTGTATGTGTGTGTGTACTTGTACATGTGTGTGTTTAAGTTGCAAAACCAAACGTCCAAAACAGATGCATGATATCACTGTGAACCGAGAGGTGTGCAAGTGCCTTATGCTGCTCAGTTAACACTCCTACACACACACACACACACACACACACACACATGTGCGAATGTGCGTACCGTCTTCGCAAACACCCATGGGCTGTGCCTTTCGCAAATAAGCTCCTGCACAACATCATCCACAGCCAACGCCCCGAGCAACACACACACACACACACACACACACACACACACGAGCCACTAAATGTATCAATTGTGTCACTGGTTCTCCTGTGGCAGGGTGTCAACATGCCCTCCAGCAAAAAAAAAGAAAAAAAAAAAGTGCAACAACACGTCCAACTTCATCACAAACACAAACAACACTTTATGAAGCGAAAGGAAAACAAAAAACAAAAAAGCTCCCGCCGACGTTCTCGTCAAAGCGAAGGTCCTTTTACTTTTTATCCATGAAATATCTGACTGTTCTGACCAGTTGAGCGAAATTTACAATTTTCGTTTTTTATTTACAATTTTTTTTCTCAGCTGATTAAGCGGTAACAATGTAAATCTGCTGTTTTTTAATTTGTAAAAATAAAATAAAATACAATTAGTCACTCATGTCGCTTGTAGTTTTGAGATTATAACCGCAGATTCTGCTGCTTGTGGGCGTGGCCTGTCTAATCGAGTAGTTTAGACTAGTAGAGTAGACTCTCCGTGACTCTTCATTCGCCACTCTAAAGACTTTTATTTTTCTTAAGTACGTGAATATCTAACTTACATAAACATAAATCGCACTAAGGTTGTAAAATGTTGTCATTCCTCTATAATCCTGCAGGTGGCTCCAAACTCCATCTTAATCCTGCAGGTGGCTCCAAACTGCTCACACCTCAAAACGCCACTCGATATCCAACCTGTAAATCTGCAGCGAACTATTCACTAAATTCTAATAAAATTGTAACGATATCTGAAAAAAAATACGTTTAGGAAATTGGTTTCTCCTGAGTATCGCGATGACATCATACGTATCGTATTGGTTGGTTCCTGGTGACTCCAGTCTCTACTGCCTAGGGTTAGTTTTGTAGAGATAATATAATTTTTTTTTTTTAATACACCGTGGTGTGGTTTACATCACACGATTATCGAGAAACTAGTTACGTGTTTTGTTTTTCTTTTACAAATCGTAATACCGTAACTGTAATACTTCCATGTTTATGTGGAACTGATACAGGGTGAGTACGAGGACGTCATTCAGGCTCGCGGTTTAGACTGATAAGGAACATCATTGGAATATATAAATTAGGCATCGTTTCCTCTTAATTTATTAAAATTAACTTTTACAACTATTTGTTTAAAATTGTAACAATATCTGAAAAACAAAAGATTTTATGTTGCATCGTGTACGAATCAAATTGATTTGAATCTGCACCTGGGTGTGGTGATGATACCGCGTCGTGGTATCGGTCCGTCCCTGAGAGAGTTCATTTGGAGAAGATGAAAGTGGTTTGCGTTTTCTGTAAATGCCGTAATATACGATAACGAATTGGGACAAAAAATTTTTTTCGTATTTTTAACAATTTTACGTTTGCACGTTTAAATCATTATTATTTAAATAAGTCTGAATTGATTCGTCGATTCAATCGACTGCTCTCAAGATTTAAATCGCACGACTCGAAATACGCAGATTTCAGTTTTTAACTTTTCATTTATTTGTTTCTTTTTTTAACGAATTTTCATTCCGCCACTTTGGCGCTTCACAATATTTTAATTTAGAAGTACAAAAGAGTCACAAAAAACACACAAGGAAATGATAATAATAAAAAAAAAGGTTTGAATTATTAGTCAACTGTAATTATTTATAAGTGACATTATTTCACGTCACCAGAACGTCCGGGAGAATGATTAGGTTTTTAATGACGTATAATGAGAATTAAAAATCCTGGACACTAAATCCATTTCCTTCTGCGCACGCACGTACGAGTTCGGGAACATTACACACACACCCACACACCTCCTTCACAAATCAGACAGCCGGACAGTGTGACATAAGCGCGTCGGTTTGTCGTTCGTGGTTCGTCACGGCTTCGGCAGGACAGACGAGACAAACTGTGGAGACGTTTGTGGTAACTGCCGTCTTTACCCTGATGACATCACTAAACACACCGTCCTGTCCGAGGCGATCAGACATCAGGACGGGAACATCTGATCTACGCCTTGAGAGTGAAGTCAACGGGCTCTTTGTGTGGTTTGGAGGGAGTCGAAATTATTGGAACAGTCTTTTTAAGAGCAACAGTTGCATGCTGTTTCCTGTCGAGGTTTTTTTTGTGTGTAATTTTTTCCCCAACAAGCCAGGGCAAAAAAAAAAACAAGAAAAAAACAAAATGCTTTGGGGCACTTGAGGTTGTTTCCCGGTTTGTTTGTTTCTGGGAAAGCGTTTTTTATTTATTTAATTTTTTTACACGCTGCCAATCAAACAATCAGGAAGTGGAAGTGGGTTTAATGGGAACCTCTCTGCGTGTCCATGAGAATCTTATAATCTTTCCGTTTATTATATCATTACCAATCACTCATCACCACATGTGCTGGAGGCGTGGTTTTTAATTATTATTATTTTTCCAGAAATACTCGTTTTGTAGTTTCTTGCATCATCAGGAAGAACAAAAAACAAAGAAACAAACAAACAAAACCAAAAAAAAAAAAACGCTTCCTTATAAAATGGAGAAGACGCTCCCGTGTTGATAATCACGCGACCGCGATGACGATAAGGCATGATTAAAGAAATGTCATATCGGACAGATCGAGATCCTTCTGATACGAGGAAGATCAAAGAGAGAGATCAAAGGGACAGATGATGTCGCTTAAAATCACAAGGACCTCCAAACTACGTGGAAGTAACGAGGGTTAAACTACCGATCACAAAAACAAATCGACTCCAGTCGGTGACACGAGGATCCAACGCCATGTAGTTTATTATTTTCTTACAGCACCAATAAGGAAGTTTTTTTTTGTTTTTTTTTTAACGTAGCTTTCTTTGATGAAGCTGTGCTGTAGAGAAATGTTCAGTCATGCGTAGCAAAAACACACACACTTTAAAAGAAAAAAGAGAGAGAGCAGGTTAAGCTAGTAATTTGGCTCAAGCCAGACGTCATAGTCACGTGACCCGGTCTCAATTTTTCCATGGAAAGGTGGTCAGATGCCTGCCATATTTACTTAAACATTGACAGAGATGCGGCAGAAATTCCTCGGTACCTCAGAGCCGCTGTTTTAAAATAGAAGCCCGTGTTTGATTTTCGCTGGAAAAACCGGCCTGAGGTTCTCGCGTTTCCTCGTTTGTGGCGTGATGCAGCTGCGCGCGCGTGATGCTGTCGAGATGGGTTTGAACGACGCCCGTTCCAGATTAAAACAATAAATAAATAAATACATAAATAAATAAATAAATGAACCCAGCCTTTTGCAGATGCACCAGGAAACGTGATACGGTACAACGGTGGAGGCATGGAGAGAGAAAACAGTGGCGCGTGCACACACACTTGTTTACACACTCTCAGTGATCCCTCAAATGATCACTCAAAACAGATTAAATGCTCTCGATGATCAAATCCTAAATTGACTCCTTTTGTCAAGTATTAAATGTTTAAATAATACCTCATATGATTCATTTCCTCCACAATCAAACGCTCAAACGACTCCTTTTCTTAATGAGAAGACGCTTAAACGATTCCTTGAAAATGATTCCCTTTCTTAATGATGGAATTTTCAAATGATTCCCCAAATGATTCCCTTTTTTGATAATCGAATGTTTAAACGATTCCTCACAGGATTTATTCACTCGATTATAAAATGCTCAAATGATTCCTGAAATGACTCCTTTTCTTAATGATCAAATGCTTAAATAATCCCTCTTATGATTTATTTCCTCATCAATCAAATGCAAAAATGATTCCCTTTTTTAGTAATCAAATGCCTAAATGATTCCTTAAATGATTCCCTTTCTTAAAAAAAACTTTATTAACGATAACATGCTCGAACGATTCCTCAAACGACTCCTTTACTTAATGATCACATACTCAAACGATTCCCTTTCTATATTATAAAACGTTTAAAGGATTCCGTAAATGACTCCTACAACAATAAGAAGCTCAAACGATTCTCTACACGATTCCTCGACTATCATCGTGTCATGGCGTAATGAACACACGTGCCCGTGTTTAAACCCGTGTTGTACTGGAGTGTTTTCGCAGGATTAAAGGCTTAGCTGCTGACGTGAGGGCGACGTGCGTGCTTCAGGCGATGCGATGCAATCCGTCCGGGAGGCTCCGCCCCTGAGCAAACGACCTCACGTGTTTCACCGCATGCTTTTCTCTCTCCAGCAAAAAATAAAACGTGCGTCCTCGATTCTGATTGGTCGAGAAGTAGCGTGAGGGATTAAATTTTCCTCTAATGCGTTACGGTTTCCGTAGCAACGCCGCTTTCATGAAAGGAGTCTCCAGTGTCAGTGTGATGGTTTTATACCAGCTGAATCGGAGCCTTTCTGCGGCGTAGCCACTCTGAGGAAGATCTGCTGTCTCCAGGAGTGTCTGCGCTGGCGGAGGGGACTGTCCTGTCCCACTACACACACGGCTCCCGGGCTGGACAGGGCCGCTACGTCTCTGCGCACACACACACACACACACACACATATATATCAGAAATCAATGTGCAAAGATGTAGAATCTGAGAGATCTCCATCAAACCTAAAGAGTTTATATTGATCATCCGACGCCCTCTAGTGGTGTCCTCAGGATTCAAACGCTTCAGTTATGACTGTTAGTTTTATTTAATTTTTTTTTTTCTTTTAACAACTGCGGCGGCTTGTGAAGCAACTCGGATTCAGGTGTGTACGAGAGAGACAGGTAAGCAAACAAACAACAAGTAAACAAGTAGCAACCCAAATGGAAAAAGGTGCAGGCAGTCATTCGCAAGCCGAGGAACTGAACGATTATAACGACAT
>NC_071119.1:3972500-4070000 GCF_024256425.1 Clarias gariepinus
ATGGCCACTAGATGTCAGGTTTAGCATTTTTTTTTTCTTTTTTGTAATGCATTCCTGTACTCAGTTAAGGAAATCCTGCAGTAAAAAAAGTAAGCTGCTAACACTGCACATAATCAGTACTAGAGTTCAGTTCAGTTTTAAGTTCAGTCTGACTGTTTATACTTTAACAATTGGATTTAACAAAAATCTGGATGTGTTCGTTCTGTTTCCTTAACGAGCAAGAAACAAATTCTGTTTCAAGTCATGCAGAAACCAGTGACTCCATGTCTACGACTTGTGCACGCACACACACAATATATATATATATATATATATATTATATATAGTTGTCCCAATTCTGTACAGGTATATTAAGCTCTCATTTGTTAACAAAGGACTTTTTAGTTTTAAGTACACATTTATGTGTTAAGCATTTAAAGTTTGTGTTTGTGTGCGCCCTTTACTTTTTTTTTTTATTTAAATGAATTTTAAAACTTTTTCACACCTTTACCCTAAAGTTCAAAACTTTTAAAAGTGCATTTCTCAAAATGTCCACTAGGTGTCACGTTTTAAGAGTTCTATCAATGCATTCCTGTGACCAGTTAAGGAAATCCTGCAGTAACTAAAAAAACCTGCTAACGCTGCACATAATCAGTGCCAGAGTTCAGTTTTTAAGACTGTTTACGGCTTAACAGTCGGATTTTACATGAATCTGGCTGTGTGTTCGTTCAGGTTTCCTTAATAAGTGAATGAAGAACTTACTCTGTTTCAAGCCATGCACTAAACCAGTTACACCACTTCTGCGACACACAATATAGCTGTCCACATTCTGTATATAAAGCTCTTATTTCTTAACAAAGGACTTTTTAGCTCGCTTGCATTTTAATTTAAAGTTTTAGTGTGTGTGCCTTTTATTTTTTTTCCTCTTAATTCATTTTAAAACTTCAGAAAGTGCATTTCTCAGTATGCCCACTAGAGGTCACATTTTACCACTTCTCAATGCATTCCTGCTCTTAATGACCGCTGCAACCAGTTAAGGAAATCCTGAGGTAATTAAAAAAAAATAAATAAAGTCACACGCCTTTGCTAAGAAAAAGGGAGTATTTTATGTGTGTGTGTGTGTGTGTGTGTTATATTACACACCTGGGTGGTCTCAAACACACACGCCTGCTCCTGGTTATCCAGAAACGCAACATGCTTCTGGAGCTCCAGCTTCGCCTTGGCTGCAGGTAGACCTACATACACATACACACATATACACACACACACACAACAAGACATTGAAATAGAAATACACACCAGTTATGTGTGATTGCATTTATTCCAAAGACTTTTGCCTTTTATGGTGTTTTATGGGCGTGGGCTAAAGTAAATCAGCCTGAGTGATGATTACAGTATGTTGTAGTGTGTGTGTGTGTGTGTGTGTGTGTGTGTGTGAGACTGCAGCGCTGACCCTCGATGTGGTCACAGAGGCGGTGCAGCTCTTGCATGGGGCAGGAGTCACACTGCAGGCTCTGGGTCCTAGTGCTCCTCTGCAGCGCGGCCACGGAGAACGCCTGCTTCAGAGTCAGCATGATCTCATCCACCTGCACGCAGAAAACAACGGATCATCATCATCATCCTCAACCCGACACACACACACACACAATTCTGTTACACAGTGGGGCAAAAAAGTATTTAGTCAGCGACCAGTTGTTCAAGTTCTCCCAGTTAATAAGATGAGAGAGGCCTGTAATTTTCATCATAGGTACACCTCAACTAAGAAAAAAAAATCCAGAAAATCACATTGTAGGATTTTTAAATTTATTTGCAAATTATGGTGGAAAATAAGTATTTGATCAACAACATTTCATTTCAATACTTTGTTATATTTCCTTTGTTGGCAACGACAGAGATCAAACATTTTCTGTAAGTCTTCACAAGGTTTTCACACACTGTTGCTGGTATTTTGGCCCGTTCCTCTATGCAGATCTGGAGAACGGCTAGGCCACTCCAGGACCTTGAAATGCCTCTTACGAAGCCACTCCTTCATTGCCCGGGTGGTGTGTTTGGGATCATTGTCATGCTAAAAGACCCAGCCACGTTTCATCTTTAATGCTCTTGCTGATGGAAAAAAGGATCAGTCATCTTTACATGGATCAGTCGTCCTGGTCCCAGAAAAACAGCCCCAAAGCGTGATGTTTCCACCCCCATGCTTCACAGTAGGTATGGTGTTCTTTGGATACAACTCAGCATTCTTTCTCCTCCAAACACAAAGTTCTATTTTGGTTTCATCTGACCATGTAACATTCTCCCAATCCTCTTCTGGATCATCCAAATGCTCTCTAGCAAACTTCAGACGAGCCTGGACGTGTACCGGTTTAAGCAGAGGAACACGTCTGGCACTGCAGGATTTGAGTCCCGGGCGGCGCAGTGTGTTACTGATGGTAGTCTTCGTTACTTTGGTCCCAGCTCTCTGCAGGTCATTCACTAGGTCCCACGTGTGGTTCTGTGATTTTTGCTCACAGTTCTTGTGATCATCTTGACTCTACTGGTTGAGATCTTGCTTGGAGCCCCAGATCGAGGGGGATTTATCAGTGGTCTTGTACGTCTTCCATTTTCTAATAATTGCTCCCACAGTTGGTTTCTTCACACCAAGCTGCTTACCTACTGCAGATTCAGTCTTCCCAGCCTGGTGCAGGTCTACAAGTTTGTTTCTGGTGTCCTTTGACAGCTCTTTGGTCTTGGCCAGTTTGGAGTGTGACTGTTTGGGGTTGTGGACAGGTGTCTTTTATACTGATGCCATTAATACATTAATATAGGTAACAAGTGGAGAACAAAGGAGTTGCACACTTGGTGGCTGACTAAATACTTTTTTGCCCCACTGTATTCTCATCACCCGGTTCTCACCAGAGCCTCGTCTGTACACTGGAACACGTAGCACACGAACTGACAGCTCCCGCCCTCGTCCGACTCCCTACAGATAAACCCGAAGTGATCCACGTGTCGTATTCCCTGCACACACACACACACACTTTTAAAGTTTAAACTGCCAATTAAAATATACAATCATGTAAATTCTAAAGACAAATGTGTATAAAATGTCTGATGAATATTATACAGATAAGCTCTGTAGAGGAAACACACACCTGAGGCCACGCCTCCCTCTTTGTGACTGACAAGCATAACAGCCACACCTCCTCCCTCTTAGACCTAATAACCACACAGGCCCTGCCCCTTCTTTCTATAGAAATAAGTCACTCAGGCCACACCTCCTTCTATAAAACTAATAACCAAAAAGGCCACGCCTCCTCATTATTCTGTTCAACTAATAGCCACACAGGCCACGCCTCCTTCTGTAGAACTAATAGACACACAAGCCACGCCTCCTTCTGTAGAACTTATAGCCACACAGGCCACGCCTCCTTCTGTAGAACTAATAGCCACACAGGCCACGCCTCCTTCTGTAGAACTAATAGCCACACAGGCCACGCCTCCTTTTGTAGAACTAATAGCCACACAGGCCACGCCTCCTTCTGTAGAACTAATAGACACACAGGCCACGCATCCTCCTTCTGTAGAACTAATAGCCACACAGGCCACGCCTCCTTCTGTAGAACTAATAGCCACACAGGCCACGCTTCCTCCTTCTGTAGAACTAATAGCCACACAGGCCACGCCTCCTCCTTCTGTAGAACTAATAGCCACACAGGCCACGCCTCCTCCTCTGTAGAACTAATAGCCACACAGGCCAAGCCTCCTTCTGTAGATCTAATAGCCACACAGGCCACGCCTCCTTCTGTAGAACTTATAGCCACACAGGCCACGCCTCCTTCTGTAGAACTAATAGCCACACAGGCCACGCCTCCTTTTGTAGAACTAATAGCCACACAGGCCACGCTTCCTCCTTCTGTAGAACTAATAGCCACACAGGCCACGCCTCCTCCTTCTGTAGAACTAATAGCCACACAGGCCACGCCTCCTCCTCTGTAGAACTAATAGCCACACAGGCCAAGCCTCCTTCTGTAGATCTAATAGCCACACAGGCCACGCCTCCTCCTTCTGTAGAACTAATAGCCACACAGGCCACGCCTCCTTCTGTAGATCTAATAGCCACACAGGCCACGCCTTCTTCTGTATAACTAATATCCACACAGGCCACGCCTCCTTCTGTATAACTAATATCCACACAGGCCACGCCTCCTTCTGTATAACTAATATCCATACAGGCCACGCCTCCTTCTGTAGAACTAATAGCCACACAGGCCACGCCTCCTCCTTCTGTAGAACTAATAGTCACACAGGCCACGCCTCCTCCTTCTGTAGAACTAATAGCCACACAGGCCACGCCTCCTCCTTCTGTAGAACTAATAGCCACACGGGCCACGCCTTCTTCTGTAGAACTAATAGCCACAGGCCACGCCTCCTTCTGTAGAACTAATAGACACACAGGCCACGCCTCCATCTGTAGAACTAATAGACACACAGGCCACGCCTCCTTCTGTAGAACTAATAGACACACAGGCCACGCCTCCTTCTGTAGAACTAATAGCCACACAGGCCACGCCTCCTCCTTCTATAGAACTAATAGCCACACAGGCCACGCCTCCTTCTGTAGAACTAATAGCCACACAGGCCACGCCTCTTTCTGTAGAACTAATAGCCACACAGGCCACACCTCCTCCTTCTGTAGAACTAATAGCCACACAGGCCACGCCTTCTTCTGTATAACTAATATCCACACAGGACACGCCTCCTTCTGTATAACTAATATCCACACAGGCCACGCCTCCTCCTTCTGTAGAACTAATAGTCACACAGGCCACGCCTCCTCCTTCTGTAGAACTAATATCCACACAGGCCACGCCTTCTTCTGTAGAACTAATAGACACAGGCCACGCCTCCTTCTGTAGAACCAATAGACACAGGCCACGCCTCCTTCTGTAGAACTAATAGACACACAGGCCACGCCTCCTTCTGTAGAACTAATATCCACACAGGCCACGCCTTCTTCTGTATAACTAATATCCATACAGGACACGCCTCCTCCTTCTGTAGAACTAATAGCCACACAGGCCACGCCTCCTCCTTCTGTAGAACTAATAGCCACACAGGCCACGCCTCCTCCTTCTATAGAACTAATAGCCACACAGGCCACGCCTCCTTTTGTAGAACTAATAGCCACACAGGCCACGCCTCCTTTTGTAGAACTAATAGCCACACAGGCCACGCCTCCTCCTTCTGTAGAACTAATAGCCACAAAGGCCACGCCTCCTCCTTCTGTAGAACTAATAGTCACACAGGCCACGCCTTCTTCTGTATAACTAATATCCACACAGGACACGCCTCCTTCTGTATAACTAATATCCACACAGGCCACGCCTCCTCCTTCTGTAGAACTAATAGTCACACAGGCCACGCCTCCTCCTTCTGTAGAACTAATAGCCACACAGGCCACGCCTCCTCCTTCTGTAGAACTAATAGCCACACAGGCCACGCCTCCTCCTTCTGTAGAACTAATAGCCACACAGGCCACGCCTCCTCCTTCTGTAGAACTAATAGCCACACAGGCCACGCCTCCTCCTTCTGTAGAACTAAGAGAAATATCTGCATAGGCCACGCCTCTTTCTGTATCATTAATAAATACACAGGCTACTTCTTCTGTACAACCCCCAAGTTAAAGTGAAACCAGAGAACTAAACATATTTAATATCTGAGAGAGAGAGTGTGTGTGTGTGTGTGTGTGTGTGTGTGAGACCTGTGAACAGAAAGAGATTTCCCTGAAGCTCTTCTCGATGGCCACTTTCTTACTGTCTGGACTCACTAAGAAGATCTGCGAGCGCCCGATCTACAAACAAAAGAAGAAACAAAACTCAGTGTCAGTGTGTGTGTGTGTGTGAATACAATGAGAAAGAGCTGTTACAGGTATACACACAGGTATTATATGTTGCTCATACGTGTCCTGGCTCTGATGTCATCCTCCTCCTGCTATCAAACATTCAGTGAAACCAGTGTGTTCAAAAGTCAATAGGCAAGAGTGTGTGTGTGTGTGTGTGTGTGTGTGTGTGTGTGTGTGTGTGTGCCCGCATACATCTGTGTGGTTTCACCAGCACAAGACAAGCACAGACATTTTTCCCTCACTGAGGTGAGACCGCAACTGCTGGGTCTACTGTGTGTGTGTGTGTGTGTGTGTGTGTGAGAGAGAGAATTAGACATTGTTCCATGCTCTCTCTCTCTGAAAGCCTGTCATTATGTCATTATTAGGATACTGGAAACGAGTCTTTATTACGAAAGACGCTCGATAACGGTGCAGCAGCGATGGTGAATCAGACTCGGTCCGATCTAACCGAGGAGACGTTCTACCCTGATGGTGTCCAGACTCCCAGGGAGAGACACTGGGACAAGTGTGTTAGTGTAGCAGGGGATTATATAGAGACATAAAGGGAGGTTTAAGTCTCAGAACTAGGGACGGGAATCAAGATTTCATCACGATTCGATAAGTAGCGCATTTTTTTTTTTAACGTCCTGATTCAATATTAATTTTCCCCGATTTTGTTACAATTTTAAACATTTAAATAAGGTTTAATGAGTAATTAAACGTCGCCCGTTTCTTAAAACATTAATTTTCTCGCTTTAAACACTACAAACTAACTTCAAATACAAGAGTTTGACGTTCAACTTCGAATTAAATTAAACACTGAAGCTACATCGTTACCAAGCAGCGTGTATCTCTGTTACGTCGTCCGCCATCATTATTTCAATGATTCACTCCGAACACACGTGATGAAAATGTGGGTTTAGTTCAGGGAGCGCCACCTGTAGGATCATGAAGAAACCGAGACGTCTTCTCTCATAACTCGTAAGCGTGTGGGCGTCTTCAGCTTTTAACACACCTTATTTTGGACTAATTAGCGCCGGCGGTGTTTTGAGACTGGTGTAAGTGTGTGTAATGATAATGTAACGTCGTAAAAACGTGTTCCTGTCGCGCCGCTCAGAAGCTTCTGCACCCGGGACAAAAACGTTTATATCTGAAGCTGATCAATCAAACTGAAAACCGGACAATTCTGGTCAGGACCGGTTCATCTCTACTAAAAATATACATTGCTTTTGTTTGTTTGTTTTTTTCTACAAAACTGTGTCTGTTCCAAGCAGTTTTTACACAAATAAATTTAAATTTAGTTTTAAAATTCTTGGGGGAAAAAAAAATGTCAATCTTAAATTTTTACATAATAAATAACTAACAAAAAGTGACTCTCACCATGAACACAGCTGTGGAAGCTCTCGCACAGAGGCGTAAAAAAAGGAAATGAATCGATTCTGGAGTTGGTTCATAACTGAATCAATTTATGAATCAATCAACTGAACTGAATCAATCAACCTATAACCGTGTTGTTATTCTGCACCATTATCTTAAGTCCCAGATTGACTCAAACGCCACTCGCACATGCTTTAAAAAGGTTCAGGTGTATAAACAGAACACGTGTGTGTGTGTGTGTGTGTGTGTGTGTAACAGTAATATCTCCATAGTGAGAAAACCAAGGTAACACTTGGACACACACCTCGAGGTTAAACACACTAGGACACGTCCTCAAACACACCGTCTCTCAGGGTGACCTTTTAAACGTCGGTGGAATTTAAGAGGAGGAAACCGGAGTCCATGGTCGCAGGACTGTTTTGTGTGTGTGTGTGTGTGTGTGTGTGTGTGTTCACCGTGAACAGCATGGTCCTGTTCTCCTGCAGGCTGGTCGGCTGAACCCCGGTGGCTCCGTTGGCCGTCCGGCGCTGCAGCTCGGGCGAGAGTCCGTTCTCATCCAGCGCCTGCAGAGACGGGAAGCTCGGATCTTTCCGGAAAAACAGCGCCTTCTTTCCTCCTCCTCCTCCTCCATCCGCTCCGTTTACCACCTGCAGCACAAACACAGTGTCAGAGAGAGGAGGTGGGGGGGTGGGTGGTGTGGTGTGGTGGTGGGGGGGCGTGGCTTTGGTGGTTTTCTAGCGTGACGCGGTGAAGCTGACCTGCGTGAGCGAGAACGCTCTCCTGATCCCGGCGGCCAGCGAGCTGTTCGTGTTCGCGTTGGCGCGGCTGAACTTCTCGATGCACTCGTCTATCAGAGCGGGCGGGGCGTTCTTCCTCGCCACCACGGCGCGCCCGCAGAACAGCACCTCGAACTTCTTCGCGAAGGCCGTCGCCGATTCCGGGCCGTCGTGCCGGGCGGGGTCCGGGTGAGACTCGGTGGGCGGGGCCGTGGGCGTGTCCTCCTGCCGGGCCGAGTTCTTGCTGGCCTGCCTCAGGGTGCTGATGATCTCCGGGACCTGGAGGAAGGAAGCAATCGCGGATCGTCATCTAACGTTTTGTTATGTCAGGGGAAGAAGAAGTGGAAATAATCAAACCCAACGTGTGTGTGTGTGTGTGTGTGTGTGTGTGTGTGTGTGTGAGAGAGAGAGAGAGAGACATAAATAATGCTTTTTCCTGAGGTCACAAGATTCTGACGTTCTAAACTGATCTAACCCAAAGCGAACGGGTCCAACCTTCACCAGAGACAACGTGCTGATACACTACAGTGTTGTGAAAAAGTATTTGCCCCCCGTTTTTTCAACATTACACAAAGATAACCTGAATAGTTTTTGTAGGTTTTAAATTATGATTTTATTTAGTTAGAAGAAAAAAAAAAAGCTGTTCAAACCTACCTGGCCCTGTGTGAAAAAGTAATTGCCCCCATGTGCTACTGTAAATCGTGAATGAACTGTGATTTTTAATTTTTTTTTGGAAAAGCTGTGGCGAATTTTACTTCCGACACCCAGACCTGATTACTGCCAGACCTGCTGAATCAAGAAATTACATAAAAAGAACCTTTCTGACAAAATAAAGCACGGTAAAAGCTCTCAAGATAAGCCTCATCTCATCCTTCCCAGGAATGACCAGCCAACCCAAATTACTCCTAGAAGAACATCTAAAGACCTGCAGGCCTCACTCACCTCAGTTTAGGTCAGTGTTCATAATTCAACAATAAGAAAGAGACTGGGGGGCAAAAATGGCTTCCATGTGAGAGTTCCAAGGTGAAAGTCACTGCTGACCAAAAACAACACAAAGGCTCGCCTCACATCTGCCACAGAAAACACAGCGTTTTATAAAGAGAACATCCCACCAACACCAACAGTCTGACATGGTGGTGGTAGCGTGATGGGCTGGGGCTTTACAGTTTCAGGACCTGGACGACTTGCTATAACTGATGGAACCATGAATTCAGAAAATCCTGAAGGAGAATGTCCGACCATCAGTTTGTGACCTCAAGCTCAAGCGTACTTGGGTTCCAGAGCTGAACAATGATCAGAAACACATTAGCAAGTCCACCTGTAAAAAAAAATTAATTAAGGTTTTGGAGTGGCCTAGTCCGGACCTAAATCAAGTGCCACAACCTTACAATTTTTCAAAGAAGAGCGAGACAGAATTTGTCCAGAGTGACGTGAGGGACATTACAAACTTGGTTGCAGTTGTTGCCCCCAAGGGTGGCACAGCCAGTCATTAGGTTTGGGGGGGGGGGGGGGGGGGGGGTTTGGACAGCTTTTTTCCCCCTTAATAAATGAATCATTCTTTAAACACAGCACTTTGTATTTACTCGGGTTCTCTTTGTGTAATATTAAAATTTTACAATGAATCACTGACTCACTCCAGACCACTAAATATTAAAAAATAATCATTTAAATCACTGCCTCGTTCTGAACTCTAAAGCATTTTCACTCACTGACTCGTTCAGAAGCGAATTCACCTAATCACCAAATCTGAACCACTGAATCATTTTGACTCACTGACTTCTGAGTCTTTTTAGGTCGCTGAATCATTATTTACTTGATGACTCATTTTGAATCAAAGAAACATTTTATATCAAGTTTTAAATCATTTGAATCACTGACTCATTCACTGAATCGTTTAAATCACTGAATGCATTACCGATCTCTGAGACATTCCGAAATAACTCTGATTACAGAATCATTCTAAACTTTAAATCACTGAATCATTCACTCAGAAACACTGAATAACTTCTTAAATCTTTTGATTCACTAAATCATTCGGAATCACAGAATCATTTTGACTCACTGAGTCGGTCCCAGACGCTCCTTATTTTCCTTGTTGATTAATTCTGAATCACTTAATCACTTAGAAATTTTGAATCATTTGAATCACTGACTCACTTTGATTCACTAAATAACTTACTCATAAATTTGAGTCTTGAATCATTTGACTCACTGACTCATTTTCACCCACTGACTCGTTCTGAATCACTTGAGAGTTCTGAGTCTTGAATCGTTTGAATCATTGCCTCGCTCAGTCATAAAGTAAGAGCAAGTAGTCGCATGGCATTGTGGGTAGTACCATGGGAGAACCAAATGGTAAAAACATGCTGATGAAGCGAGAGAGGGAGAGAGAGAGTGTGTACGTGGGTGTAGCTGGGTCGTGTCACGTCTTGTCCAGAAGAGGAATGCAAACTGCATTAAAAACACACTAAGGTTTAGGATACGCCTACAACCAACATGCTGCTTTAATATCTCACACACACACACACACACTTGCTGTTTATGGCCTGAGCTGACTCTAATGACGTTTAATGCCAACCAAATGCCAGAACAAACTGCAGGATGTGATGAAAGAGCCTACACACACACACACACACACACACTTCTTTCAATGAGAGCTCTGTGTCAGATGTAATGGAAGAAAAATAAAACCAGGCCCACCCTTCCTTTAAACAGGTGACCGCGCCTCTGTGTGTGTGTGTGTGTGTGTGTGTGTAGAAAAGGACAGATATCACTTTGAGGAAACAAGCATTACGCTTCACCCTCACTGATTGGTTGGTGTGGTGTAAGGAGGAGGAGTCAGCTAGTGGGCGGGAACAAAGCCTAGGTGATGACATCGTTCGCGAGTGACACGCGAGGCCGTTTTTCTCCAAGCGTACAAGCGAAGTGTCTCACGTGTCTTAGAGGATCCTAAGGTGATTTTTCCGTCACATTGTCCCTCACGCATCACACCCTCGTCCATGCGGTTCAGTTCTCGCGCTGGAGCGACGCCGCATTCCTCAGTGAGAGATCTGCTCTCAGGTTTTATAGCCCGAGGCGTCGAGCAGCGCAGAGTCTGAACTACGACTGACACAACCGTTTCAGTTCTGCACCTGAGGTCGGTGGGACTGTTTGTCCTCTGACTCTGTTTAGAGGCAGCAGAGTCATTCTGAATTACTGAATCATTGTGACTCACTGAACCATCTTCACTCACAGACCGAAATGAATCACTGAATCGTTCTGGATCCTGAATCATTTGTATCGATGCATTCTTTTGAATCACAGAATCGTCGAATCATTTAAAATACAAACCCGTTAAATCACAAAGTCATTCTGAGCCTTGAATCATTTGAATCTGTGGATTATTTCCATTGACTCGCTTACTCTAAATCTTTGGTTAATTCTTAACCTTGAATCGTTTCAAACACTGAATCCAAATCAATTAATTCCAAATCATTTTCACTCACTGAATCATTCTGATTTATAATTCACTGAACAATTTTCACTTATTATGAATCACAAATCATTAAAATTAATCACTGAATCACTTTAACTCAGAACTATTCTAAATTACAAATCCTTTGAATTAATCACTGAATCATTTTCACTTACTGAATTATATTGAATTATTTGGAATAAAATAAAAAAAAATAAAAAAAATAATAATAATAAAAAAAAAAATCGCCAAATGATTTTTACTTACTGAATTATTTTGAATTACAAATCATTTGAATCAATCACTGAATCATTTTCACTAACAATTTTTTTAAATCACGAATCATTTGAATCAATCACTGAATTATTCTGAGTTACAAATCATTTGAATCATGAATCACTGAATCATTTTCACTCACTGACTGTGGACAGTGAAAGTGTTTTAAGAAACGAATAAGCTGAGACGACCAGCATAGGTCTGTACTATGGCACACACACACACACCTAACTTACTCACCTTAATCAGCCAGTTTAGCATTGAAGGCATGACCAATCCCCCTCTCTCTCTTTCTCTCTACATGCTTCTCTTATTCTTGTCTTTAATTCCTGATCTTTATTCCTCAGCACTTCTTATTCACTTTGCCGTGCACTCATCCTCCTCGTCCTCCTCCTCTCTGTCTCTGTGTCTCTTGCAGGAACATGTCTCCGTCTCCTGCGCTTCTGTCGATCTCAGTGTTGCTCATAAGAGCGCTACCTTTAACTCTTTCTCTCTCACACTCACACACACACACTCTCACGCTGCACCTTCTCATGCTACTTGACCTCGTGCTGTTTTTTTAGTGTGTGTGTGTGTTTGCAGTTTTTCATATTGATGTGTTTCTCAGAAGAGGCTGATGCCATACGAGGCCTGAACATTGTCTGAGTCAATCCCTCAGCTGTTCGTTCCTCTGCCACCTCTCACACTCACACACACACACACACAGGAAGTGAGATAAGCTGACAGAACTGTGACTAATCTTTAAATGAAGTCAGTGTGTAAACCGAGTCCTCAAACTCACACCACAGACGCTGCGTCTTTAATCTCGCGATTTCAGAACGATTCTCTGAGATTTATTTTTATTTACGTTTTCAAAAAAAAAAAAGAGAGAGAGACAGAGGGATGAAGGAGGGACGAAGAAGTGATGAAGGGGTGATGAACCATTTCTGCCTCTGTGTTACCGTAGTGATTCAGTAAAGTCTCTCCATCACAGAGAGAAAGAGAGAATTAAACTATTAATAGATAGAGAAATAAAAGAGAGACAGAAAGAGAACAAGGGACACAAAAGAAGGGAATGAGAGACAGAGAGAGACGGTGATGGACAAAGAAACACAGACAATAAGTGAAAGAGGGAGAGAAACAATGTGTGTGTGTGTGTGTGTGTGAGACAGAAGGATAGTACTGTAGTTCCTTCCTCTTGTCTAATCTGTAGTGTAACTCGGACGTTACAGTGTCTCTCTGATTTAAAGTTTCTCTTTCGCTTCTCTTTCAGGTTTCAATAATAATATTTAACTCTATTTATCACACTCGCTCACTACGATCTCACACACTATACTAGCTCACTACCTTATACTGCGCCCTTATACTGCGCCCTTACCCTCACCGGTTCTGTGGAAGCTCATTACCCTCACACTACCCTCCCACTACCCTCGCACTACCATTACACACTTATTACACGCTCACTACCCTCTCAGTCCTGACTCACTATCAGTGCTATGAATCATGGGTAGACGGTGAATGTGATGTGTTCAGTTCTCGCAGCACTGATGGTCACGGCTCTGTTTATTACAGCAGTGGAGTTTATAAAGCACTAAAGTCGCCTAATAAACTCTGCTGCCTGTTACAATCTCACAGTCCATAACGGTTAGGAAACGTCACGTGCAAAACGAAAGTAAATCGAACCGACCAACATCGAGCCCTTTAATCGAACTAAAGTATTGGCACTCTGTGCATCACAGCGGTCTGATATTGTGTGTGTGTGTTTGCTTTCACATCTCCACTGAGGCTCAGAGAAACATTTTCAGACATTTTCTGAGAAAGTCAAAAGTGAAACAGAGAGAGAGACAGATACAGAGACAGAGAGAGAGAGAGACAAAAACAGAGGGAGTAATGCAGATGAGAACAGTGTCAGAATGAAGCCAGTGATTTTAAACATTTACACACTCACTGTCCATCACACAACCATAACTCACTGCAGAGCATCCGTGTGTGTGTGTGTGTGTGTGCGCGCATTGAGGAAAATTCCACCCTGTTTCCCATGCACCCTGAGAGTGATCCCAAGTTCAAAGGTCATAAGGTCATAAAGTGCCCCATAAAAAGAGAGAGAATAACAGAAAATGACATCATACAGCTGAAGTGCTGTGGTCTGTCCCTCTCTCCCTCTCTCTCTCTCTCTCTCACACACACACACACACACAGGATGCAAGGTGGTTTTACAGTGTTGTTTTTGCCAGCCAGTCACATGAGGTGGCTGAGGACAATCATGTGTGTGTGTGTGCCTCACTCACACACACACACACACTAATCAATTCCCGTCCTAACACAACACAGTGAGATAAGGACCGCTGTACTCCCTCTCCCCCCTTATCTTTCTCTCTTCATATGTCTCTCTCTTATTCTATCTGTCTCTTATTACTTCTCTCTCTTATTCTGTCGGTCTCTCTTTATGTCTCTCTCTCATTCTGTCCGTCTCTATTAACGTCCTTCTCTATTCACGTGACTCTGATTCTGTCAGTCTCTATGCCTCTCTCTCGCATTCTGTCCTCTCCTAATACCTCTCTCTCTCTCTTTGTCCACTTGTCCCTCACACGCTCTCATTCTCTCTTTCTGTCCACTTGTCCCTCACATGCTCTTATTCTGTCTCTTCTCCTAATACATCTCTCTCTCTCTCTCTCTGTCCACTTGTCCCTCACCCGCTCTCATTCTGTCTCTCTCTCTATCTGTCTCTCAGTCTGTGTCCCTCCTTAAACATGTCTCTCACCTGTCCATCCTGTCTCTCACCAAACACTGTACATGCCCCCCCCCTCTCTCTCTCTCTCATTAGTATTGCCCCCCCCTGTCTGTACACACACTCAGCTGAATGTTTTACTCTTCACCACTTCAGAGTTTATTAGTTTCCCCAAAGCTAAGCTAACACACACAAACATCAGACATAAACAAAAACAATAACAATAACACCAGACCCCTGAGTAAACTCCTAACAGCAGGAACAGTGTGATCTAATAAAACACAGTGTGTGTGTGTGTGTGTGTGTGTTAGGAGACACTGGGAGCTGCCCGGGTTTAGCCTGTTAGCCTGTTAGCCCTTGAGAATGACACACACACACACACACACACTGTCAGGCTGAACTTCTCCTAAACACGCCGAGTTGTGGAGCTCAGCGCCTCGAGACTGCGCACGCGGTACTCACGGTGTCTTTTCCCGCCTTCGCCTCCCTCCGGAGAAAGTTCTGGAAGCGCGCTTTCATCGCCACGGCCATTTAGTGTTCTTTAAAAATAAATACATGTGAAAAGAAAAAAGAAAAGAGTTGGAGAAGTCCGCCTTTCCAACGGCACTCTACCGGAGGGGAAAGGGTGCGTCACAATCCGACCCGAGCTCCCTGAGAAGTGCCCGGATTCACACAACACCGGCCGCCATGACTTGATTATTTTAAAGTGACAACATCTAAAAATATATTTATAAAAAAAAATAACATTGTTAGTAAATTCACGTTTCAATAAAAAAAAAATAATAATAAATAACACTTGGTTAACGGAATTGAATAAAATTGTGTGGTAAAGTCTAATTATTTGTGTCATTTTCCTGTCACTTTTTTTTGTACCAAAATACCTGAGGTAATCTTTTTACATTCATAACTCATTATTATTATTATTATTAGTAGTAGTAGAAGTAGTAGTTGTTGTATTGTTATTTGTTGTTGTTTGTTTTTGCATTCACTTCATCTTTACATTGTATCTAAAAATTAAAAGCGTTAGCTTCCAGGGGTGGCCATATTATTTCCCAGTTGCCTAGCAACACCGTTCTACTTCTTCTTCTTCTTAGGCCTTGTTCACACGTGCGTTAAGTTTTGGGATAAACGAACGTGCTCTAAACGTCCTAGACGTTTATATTGTGTTTTGTAGTGGCGCTTGATTGACGTCTACACCAGCCTTTTCCGCATTTCCCTATGTGTATCATGTAGGATCATGGGATATATCCGGTCCTCCGAAGCGTAAAATGAACGCGAAGAAAACGAACTAGAAGCGGTTTCCTTGCGTTCGTTGGGTTTTGAACGGCAAGAAAAAGCTGCATGCAACGTTTTTTTTAATGCCGTATGAACGCGCAGCCGGACAAACGCACGTCACCAAAGCCCTGTGAACACTCTTATTGACTCCTATGCGTAGAAAACACTCGCCGCTTGATCCATGCTCACCGGACGCTACGAACGCAAGAAAAACGCTCGATTTTAAAGCCCGTGTGAACAAGGCCTTAATGTCAATTCTTCCAGATCAACCAAATTTTTTTAATTAGTGGTGCTTGCAAAGCGAAGCACTACTATTGTTATCTCACAGGCTTTTTTTTCTGCTTCTTCTTTTTCTTCTTCCGCCAAAAGTTCGTGTAACTAGTCCAGCACCGTTTGTCATAGAGCCATGCACCGGGTGTTAAATCGTGCGGCTCATTCGGGAATGGGGTGCTATGACTTTTCTAAGGGATGTCTGGTGGCAATTAACCGCCCTAAAAAGTCCCACAGACTTAACATTGAGACCAACATCAATTGTGACATCATAGCTCTGACTACAGTATGATGCCACAGCAAGCACCACTCACATTTTCTTCAGGAAATGTGTCTCTCTAGTTATTGTTTGTTGTTAACAATCACTTTATCTTTTCGTTGTCTATAAGAAAAACTTAAACCTAAAAATAAAAAGTGTTAGCTAAAAGTAAGAAGTGTTTCCAAGTTGCCTAGCAACACCGTTCTTTTTCTTCTCGCATTCTTCTTAATGTTGATTTCCCAGACTGGCCTAGGTTTTTTACCTTCATGTTTTTAATTATTATTATTATTATTTATTATTATTATTATTATTTGTTTTTGTATTATTGTTTACAATCAGTTCATCTTCATGTTGTGTGTATGAAAAACTTAAAACTTAAAAAATAAAATTGAGTTGACTGGATTGTAAAGTCTAATTTGTGTCATTTTCACACACTTTTTTTCGTACCAAAATAACTGAGGTAAATGTTTTATATTTTAGACTTAATTTTTTTTTTTTTATGAAAAACATAAAACTACAAAAACTAAAAGAAAAGAAAGGAAAAAAACATTATTTCTCAGTTGCCTAGCAACGCGTAAAAGACGTGACCTTCAATCAAAACAGCAAAGCAAAGCAAAGCATGAACAGCAAACCAAGTAGCGTGTTTTAACTTTAAGTATAATTATTTAAATTAATGCAGTTACTTCCTTAGCTCATTGCTAACAAAATACGAACATGGAGACAAAATCACTAAGGTTGAACGTGACATCATTCCGAGCTCCAGCTTCCTGTTTTGGAGGTGGCGCAAATGCAGCACAAGTTTGAATGCAGTGCTAGCTTTAGCTAACTAGTCGACATGCTATCCTAAAAATGGGATTTCTTTTGCAGGACATATCGTACATGAGAAAATTCCTGCCTGAAAATTAAGTTTCGAGTTCTCATAAACCCAGATTTTTTGATTTTGTTCACAAAATCCAATCATAAATTTATAATAACCTACTATAAAGTTTTTTTACACTTTTAAACACTGATTCAGGTTTTTTAGGTTTTTTTTTTGTGTTGAAATAAATAAATAAATAAACAAACACCACATCCTTCCATACCAGAACCTCCACACAACAAGCACACTACATCCACACCATAACCACACACCATTTACACAACTGTCACAAAAAGTTCACATAAGATCCATCAAAGGTCATCAACTACACATAATCTTTATATTCACAGAATGATCAAATAAATTCACACACTGTCCACCCAATGTCGACACAACTTTTAAACAACTTTGAAGAAAACCTCCACACAATTTCCTCACAACTTTTACACAATCTCCATGTAACCATCACGCAACTTTCATTTAATCTCCATACAACCATCACACAATTTCCACACAAGTTTAACACAACTTCCATGCAACATTCCCACAACTTCTAGACAACCTCCATGCCATGATGCATAACCTACAAACAACCTTTACACAACTTTCACACAACCTCCATGAAACATTCGAACAACCTCCATACAAACTTCACACAACCTTCAAACAACTTCCACACAACATTTACACAATGCTCCTATTAAATTCACACAACTCGCACACCCCAAACAACCTTCACACAACATACGGTGCATCAGAACTTCCACTTCAGTGTGTAGGGAGCATGTGTCGAATTGGAACACACCCCGAATCTTTCCTGAATCAGCCCAGTCTCACCAAATTTAAACAGTTCAGGGGAATTTGACAAACCAGGAAGCCTGGAAAATAACTATCTTTAACGGTTTACAGTGTTTCCTGATTTCCCCTGCGGCCACGCATCCTGTGTAACGGTGTTGAAAATCAAATCTGTTTTTTTATGTTAATATTTTTATCATAATATTCTAGAAAGCATCAGTGGGTTCTTGAAGGGTTCCTGGGAGCTCAGAACCTAAAATCTGTAAAGTTTGTAACAAATTGCTTACAGAAAACAAATACACAAATAATTTTTCATTTGTTCCTATGTTTGCATCGACGAATACTCGTGACCGAGACACATTCCTGTATTATTAAAGGATTGGATGGACGGCTATTCAGAGGCAACCTCGAGGTACACACAGGGTGTGTGACCCTGCAGAAGCAACAGCTGGTCGAGTTGAGATGAGATGATGAAAGAAGGGGTTTGAGAGACAGACAGGAAGAAGAAGAGAGAGAGAGTGTGTGTGTGTATGATCTCATATTGCAGTCACACTGGTGAACTGTATTTCCGAATACAAGTTTAAAAAAAACAAAAGAAGAAGCTCCCTCTAGTGGATAAAATAATGTATCAGTAGTCAAAGAGGATGACTAAGAAAGAAAGACAAAGGGGATAGGAAGAAAGAGAAAGAAAGAAGGTTGATGAGAGAAAAAGAGAGAAGGAATGAGGCAGATCGCTGTTATCTAAATGCCTTCAAATACTAAACAGAGAGAGACAGAAAACCGCTTACAGATAAACAGAGGATGTGCGAGAGAGAGAGAGAAAGAATGAGAGAAAAAGAGAGAGAGAAGAAAGGGAGGCAGAGGAAGTGAGAGAAAGACAAAGAAATCAAGAGATAGAAAGAAATGTGGAAAGTGCGAAAAAAACACGGTGGCGGGGGGGAGTTTGTAATGCAAACTACATGATGGTAATTTCAAATGAAAAATGAACTGCATCGAAAACATATACACACACACACACACACACACACACACACACACACGCTCTGCATGTCTTCTCACCTATAGCCACATTGTGTGAACAGGAAATGCCGCAGAGCCACATCCTGTGTGAGCAGTGAGGTGAAGAACTTCTTTCTGACACTGGTGTACTTACAAAGTCCACACAACCCCTCTCCAAAAACCTCCGTACAACATTCGCACAACCTTTATACAACCTTCATGCCATGTTGACGCAAGCTTTATAATTCACAACCACAAGCTTGAATCACGAATTCCACATCACCTCAATACAACCCTCAAACATCCGCACTACCTCCGCAAAGCCTTCACACAAGCACAGGCATTATTCAAACAAATTCCACACAACCCTTAATACAAACACCATATAACTTTCACATGACCTTTATACAACCTTGACACAATGTCTACGGAGCCTCCAAACAATCTCCATCTAATCTCTACACAACTTCAACACAACCTTTTTACCACCTTCACACTTTGTGTACACAACCTCCATACAATCTTCAGAGAATTTTCTTACAACCTTCATACAACCTCCAGACAACCTTCATACAACCTCCAGACAACCTTCACACAATCTTCCTACTAAACATCTACTAAACACCTCCACAAATCCTTCATACAAATTCCACACTACCTCAACAACCTCCACACAACCCTCATATAAACCCCAAACAACCTCCACCTGACCTTTATACAATCTTTACGCAATGTCTACACAATCTCCACGCAACCTTCATACAACTCCTACACAACCTTCCTGTGAACTTTATACAACCTTCACACTTCGTCTATACAACCTAGACACAACGTTTACATACAGTAACCGCTACACAACCTTCGCACAACCTCCACACATTCTTTATAAAACGTTTACACAACATTTATACAACCTGGGCACAACGTTTACATACAGTAACCGCTACACAACCTTCGCACAACCTCCACACATTCTTTATAAAACGTTTACACAACATTTATACAACCTGGGCACAACTCTCACAAAACTTTTTTGCAAACAACAACAAAACCTTCACACAACCTTTATACAACCTCAACAAAACCATGACATAACCAAACAACATCCGAATAAAATTCAACCTCATTTAACGTTACAGATCAGATCACGGTTAAGATAAGTGTGTGTGTGTGTGTGTGTGTGTGCATGCGCACGTTCTGTCCGCATGTCCCCAGATCGGATTGCTGTATTTGGAATGCCTGCAAACAAATGCTAGTGAGGTCACGTTCTCATACACACTCCTTTTTATAGCCTGCTGGTGCATGGAAGCCAAACAAACTCTGCGTGTAATGGTGTGTGTGTGTGTGTGTGTGTGTGTGTGTGTATGTGTGACATTTACAGATCTGAGCTCCCTTTAAACCTTAGCATCAAAGCACAGATAAAAGCTGATCCTCAAAAAGATTACTTCACAGATTTTTAACTAAAACTCGTCCTTCTCTTTCGTTACTCTCCGGTGCTGTAAATAGGGAATAAAACACTCGAGGGGTGTGCTGTTAGAGGCAAATAATCAGTGATGGGGTGCTGTGATAGGTGTGAAAGGTTGTGTTGTTTACGCAGGACATACTATAGTAAAGGTCATCCGGGAAATAAATATGGGTAGGAAGGTGGGAAGGTGCTATGAAGAAATATAGCCGTAACAGACGAGTGTGTGCATGTGTGTCTGTGTGTATGTGTGTGTGTGTGTGTGTTTGGTTTTTAACGTGTCGCCACAGTAGCTGCCTTTTCTCCTCCCGTTTCACTTCCTGTTCCCTATTCTCGGTTCCTGATTCCCCAAAGTGACGTCTTTAACGATCGCTATGAAAGAGACATTATTGAAGGTTTTACTTTTGGAAGGAGTCTCCAGCGTCAGTGCTACAGTCAAAACTCGGAGTTCTGTAGCCGCCAGGAAAGGCGTGATTACCTGTTTGCGAAATGTACGACATGACGTCTCTTAATAAATAAAAATGTGTTATCGAAGGTAGATTGGTGTGATGTAAAAGTCATAAAACACTTGGGTTGGTGTGGTAATGGTAGCTCTCCAGCTTGTGACTATGCCCACTTTCCAGCGATATCAACTTCTAGCTATCAATACACCATGGTGACATTGCTATCTCGATTGTTCGTCCCTACATTAGTTACCACAGAAACAACATTGTTATATGCTCCTGAGATCGATCAGATCAGTGTGTGTGAGAGTGTGTACCTTGAGTTTGTCGTGGCAGTGGAAGACGTAGCAGGTAGCTCTGACCTCATCCCGAACCAGACAGGCAAAGTAGCTCGGCTCTCGGCTGTTGTGGATGAGTTTGGTGACGCGATGCGGCCGCTGCTGAAAGAGAACGGTGTGCCGAAGAGGGTCCCACGTGTCCCCGGCGCCCGCAATGGCCAACACACAGCGCACCCAGGAACACGAGATCCGCAGGACCACCGGACAGTCGCGCACCTGGAGGCCCGAAAGACAGGTTATTCCAGGTCATGGTAAGAATTTTGTCCCACCCACCCCTGCATACACCATTAGATTCTGTTTATGTCCTTAAACTGTTACTAGATTTCACAAACTGGACAGTCACACATTCCTCCTCACTCACCTCCAGAGACTGAGGTCCAGACATGGTCGTGCTGAAGCTCCTCTCTTTCAGCCGAGGCTTGCGTATCTCAGCAACCACCCATGGCAGCATAGCCATGGTAGTCTGCGGGTGGACTGCTAACGAGCCCGCCAGCGTCAGTCTGTACCGAATCTCCTCCTCCTCCTCCTCCTCCTCATCTTTACCTCTTGATCCTTCTGGGTGTGGCTGGGAAGACGGAGTGATGTTGCCTTGGGGTTTCACCTCGAAGCAGATGCCCTCCATGAGCTCCAAAGAAAAACAAAGAGGTACACACTAGTAGCCAAGTTAACAACTCTAGTTTGATAAAACTCCACCTTCTAGACAAGTCTGAAGAAAGCTAACACCTCGGACTGTGACAGAAAGTTCACTGCTCCAGAACGACTCAAAGTGCTTTATCTACTACTTAATTCCTTGAACAGGTCAGTTTATGATATGAACCTTCAGTTTCCTATGGATAAACAGCAATCGCTGTTCTGAGCAACTGGTCTAGGATGAACTGAATCCAGACTAAAGAGACACACAGGGAGTCATGCTATTTCTGGAGCAGCCCTCGTTCCCTCGGGGTCCCAAATGCCCTCTCGAACACGTCTACTCAAAACGACATCTGAGGTTTTTTTTTATTTATTTATAAGACCTTAAGGGACAGCAGGGGAATGTATGAGGAGGTAAAAAACTTATACTAAAATGCCTCAAACGTGGAAATATGGGAGCTGTTTACAATTAAACTATATATTGATTTAATAATGTAACAAACTATTTTGAGGATTTGTTTTTATAGCAAGAACCAACCGGTCTGTTTTCCTTCATGGGAAAGTTTTGTACGCTTCCTGGTTTCTTGGTAACATTGGTAACGAGCTGCATTTTGTCATTCGTAAGACTTGTAGATTGAAGACAAAGACTTAGGAAGACTTATGAAGACTTACTGAGTGAAGACTTATGAAGAATTAGTGATTGGACACAAACTTACAAAAACTTATGAAGACTGTGTGAATGGAGACTTATGAGGACTTTTGAAGACTTGGTGATTAAAGACTAAGACTTATGAAGACTTTTAAAGACTTACAAAGACTTTTCGATGGAAGACTAAGACTTATGAGGTCTTCGCAAGGCTTCGGGTTCAACATAGTCTTTGTCTTCAATCACCAAGTCTTTACAAAATCTTTGCAAGTCTTCGTCCTTAATCTACAAGTCTTTATACGTCCTTGTTTCTTAGTAACATTGGCTGCATCATAACATTCATATCGTTAATTATTTATCTGATCATGTGACCTTAAACAAGGTGATGGAGTTAGATTAGGATTAGGACTAAATCCTCAAGGAGATTGATCTGATGCTGAACACTTGTTTTTCAGAGACTAATTTTAGGTTCAGCAACACACACACACACACACACACATAAACCATGGCCTCTCCTTTTCTCTCTCTGTGTGTGTGTGTGTGTGTGTGTGTGAGCGGATGGAGTGGTTTTAAATGATGTCCATTCTAAATATGAACAAATTTATTTGTAGTGTGTGTTGTGTCCTAGTTGGCAGACCTCTCTCTCACTCTCTCTCACACACACACACACTGACCACACTGGTTTATATATAGTACGGAGTGCCATGCAATCAGAGTTTTACAGAAGACAGAAAGCATGACTTTTTTGCAAATATAACCACGGTTATCACAAATACACTTTTGATAATACAAAGGTGTGTGTGTGTGTGTGTTTGTTCGATCATAACATTGCTTAAGATTGTTAAACAGTTGAACAGTGCAATAAGCAATGCATAAGGAAATGCACAGGGACATCAAAGACACAGTGAGAGTCATTGGACACAACTTTAATAAGTTTGTATTTTTGCATCTGCATGTCTCCCTATGCATGAACAATATTAATAATATAAATAATAATAATAATTACACATAATTACACACACATATAAGTCTGTACCTTGACGTGCAGAGGCTCCGCCCACTCCTCGATCGGATTCCTTACAATCAGATTCCGTTACTCTGAGTGTGCACTCCCATTAGATTAGTCTTTATCTCACTTCAGTGCGCTCCACATGTGAAAGAGTGCGCGCGCGTGTGTGTGTGTGTGTGTGTGTGAGATCCCGGCTCGTGTGACGTCATCGTCAGGGAGCACAGCGCCGGCAGGGAAGTGCGTGCGCGCGCTCCTCTCCCCTCTCCTCCGCGGACACTACTACACTTCCAGGGTGCGCGAGCGGCGCTGTCAGTCCGGCGTTTCAGTCCGTCTCGCGGGTGCGCTGTTGCACCGCGCATGCGCGTTATGGGGTGGAGGGCGGGGCTGGTTGTTAGGTTACTGTGCACGCGGGAAACGAAAAAAAAAAAAACCAATATGGCTGAGGAGCGGGGGGGGGGGGGGGGGAGGGGCTTACACAAATAAATAAATAAATAAATGAATAAACAGAAAGTAAACTAATGAATGCTGCAGTAAAAGTGAATGTTATTTACAGTTTACAGATATATCTCACATTATAATATAATATTTTTAAAAATCTATATAAAGATAGATTATAAACAAATTTTAAATGTTCTACAAAAACCTGCTGAGGTACAAACACTACATCTACATAGAGGTACTTGCTGAGGTCAAAGATTGTTAATGATGGACAGATACATAGACAATGGATGGACAGACAGACAGATAGACAGATGCATGAATGGATGGATGGAAAGATAGCGATAATGATGCTTAGATAGGGAGGTAGAAGAGCTGAAGATGTTGAGGTTCTCCTTAGGAGTGACAAGGATGGATAGGATCAAGAATGAGTTTATCAGAGGGACAACCCATGTTAGATGTTCTGTAGATAAAAGTCAGAGAGGCCAGATTGAGGAGGTTTGGACATGTTCAGAGGAGAGATGGTGAATATATTAGTAGAAGGATGATGAGGTTGGAATTGCCAGACAGGAGGTCTAGAGGAAGACCAAAGAGGAGATTTATGGATGTAGTGAGAGAGGACATGAAGTAAGTTGGTGTAAGAGAAGAGGATGCAGAGGATAGGGTTAGATAGAGGCAGATGATTCGCTGTGGCGACCCCTGAAAGGGAGAAGATAGATAGAATATTGGATAGATAGATAGACAGACATCTAGATAAAGAGATAATGGATGCATAGATGGATGGATGGACAGAGACAGACAGATAGATAGGATATACAAATGAATACATAGATAGAGACTAACAGAAAAATAAATAGGTAGACTAATGGATAGAAATACAGACAGACAGGAAGACAAATAAAAGGACAGAAATAGGAATAGATAGACAGACATGCAGAGAAAAAGAAAGATCACTTAATTAAACACAGAGACATTATGTGCAGTATTATTGAACTAATTCAGTAGATATATAGTTGCATTATTGCTATTGCTGACGCCCCCTAGTGTCCAGGGTGTAAATAAAGCGGAGTAAACAGCGCTGTAAGGGTTTACTCAAAGCTAACTTCAGGCAAACATGAATTAACTGTAAAGAATAAATAAATAAATAAATAAATAAATAATATACACACACACATGATATATATATATATATATATATATATATATATATATAAAAGAAACCGAATACCTACGTTTTCCTTCTTATTTGAACATGAAGATGTTTCTCAGTGCTACAGTAGGTTAGACGTGTACGTGTGGATGTGTTTGCTATAGAAGGCAGAAGTCATTGCCTGTTAAAATTTTTTACATCTGTAAAAGTATTTCACACACTCAGGGTTTATGATTTTAGGTGCTTTATTGCGAAACACACAGCAATGATGTGATAGATGGGATTTATAAAACCAGAAACAGTTTAGATCCTTAAATACTGGAGTAGAATAATGTTAAACATGTTATGGAATTTCTGCTTCATGTGTAAGGAATGTTAGTGATCATTGAAAAAAAAAAAAAAAAAAGGTACACATAGTAGTTAATAAATCAGCAAACAATTAAACATTTTAAATCCGGCAGAAATAAGATTATTAAATAATTAAAGTAAAAAGTCAGAATGTTTGCGTTGTTAGATAAAAACTTTTCGTTACAGCACCGTAATTTCCTCCGACTGATCGGATTCGAGAGTTCCACAGTGTCATGGATATTTTGGTTAAGTTATAAAATTGTTGACGGAAATGTGTATTGATCCTGTATTTACGATGTGATCAGTGTTTGAAGCTGGCACTATTACGCTAACATTGCTATGCTTTGCAGATCCAGTGCTAAACTAAAAGAAGTGAAGGATCGCAGCTCCAGATCCTCTGAACTAAAGGTGCAGCCTGCGACAGAAAACGTTTTACGTGTGTGCGTACAAAGCGCGGAAACGTCTCGGACCAAAAACCAGGATCGTCTGAGGAAGCGGCAGATCTTTTCAGAAGCGCTATCGCTAGCTGAGTGCTTAATCTGACTCCGATTTGGCGATCAGGTTGTTTTTCTTGGGCTGGAAGAAATTCTCGACGATGGCGTCCACCAGGCTGTGGAGCTCGCCGGTCAGCTGAGTGACATCGCTGAAGAAAAAACAAACAAACAAAAAGATCAAAATAAATGAAAGCCCATAAAGTCATTTAAAAAACCTGCATTGACCTAAAACGCACACGTGAGACCCCTAGTGGTGAAACTGGGATTAGTTTTTTCCCCCCTGACCTGTTCCCTGGAGCAGCACACAGCTCGGTGTAGTATTTGATCTTAGGCTCGGTCCCGCTCGTCCTCATGGTGGCCACGCCTCCGTTAGCGAAGCTAAAGGTGATCATCTGGCTGCTCTTACTGGTAGGAAGGATCTGACAGAGGAACACATCTAGTCAGACACACGTGCTCTGTGTGACACCACGTCACAATAACCGCAGTGTTATGTTTGTGAATCTCACGGCTTTCAGGTCAGGCCGGTTGCTGTCGTAGCCCGTGGTGAGGTCCCGGACGGCGGTGATGCCGAAGCCCTGGCACTCTTTGGGGTACGTGTTCTGGCCGTCGTAGTTCCTCAGACGCTCGAACAGCTGCCTGATGGTGTTCTGGTCGTGGCAGATGAAGTAGGAGTTCTTGGTGAGGTGGTAGCCGTACCTGCAGACGCAGACACAAGCGTATAAAACGACCTGAAGACCCACATTCTACTGAGGACCGATGTGTACAGACTGAGATTAGTTACAACCTCCACACCAGAATGTGCACCTAGAGAGGTGGAAGAACCTGATAGAATGATTCTATACAATTTTTCTGATTCTTTTTTATTCTTCTGAATTATTTTAATCTTTCTGATTCTTTCTGATGTCTGTTATTCTTTTTCGATTCTTCTCGATCTGATTCTTTTCAGTCTTTCTCAGGTTTTCTGTATTTTCAGGATTCCCCTAAATGTTGTTGGTTCTTACATTTTCCTGATTGTTCTGAACATTCAGAATCCTTAAATAAATCAGTATAATTTTAATTCTTCTTGAATCTTTTTTTGTTTTCTTTTTAAATCGTTCTGAAACTTCCAGATTTTTCTGAATCTTAGACTATTTCTGGTCTTTTAATTCTTTAGATTAAAAAATATATATAATATAATATAATATAATTTGAATCTTTTAAATCCTTTTTTTAACTTCTAAAACTTGAATAATTTGAATCTTTTTGATCTAACCGAATCTAAACCTTTGATTTTGATTCTTGTGAATCTTTCTGATCTTACCTGATCCATAATATATTTAAATATAAAATATTCCGCGTCCTTTATGTTCTGTATGACTCACTCGTCGTAAATGGCTTTAAGCTGCTGTGAGACGGAGGTGTTTTTGGAGGTCAGGTACGAGATCATCTCTCCGGCGATGGCCGCCGCGCTCACGCCGTCCTTATCCAGGACCGCAGGGCTGCACATGTACCCTGAATAAACAAAGTGTTAGTGTGTTACAGCAAGTGTTCACAAAAGCCCACAACCCCAAACACCAGCATCTGTGCAGTGAAGAGCTGCGGCGCTAACGTCAGGAGTCAAAGCTTAGAGCGGCTGTGTTTACGCCTTCAGCTTCAACAACACTTTCTTGCTGCGTTATGTGATCCAATCTGATCACAATGATCTTACTAGCTGGTTATTAGGCTAAACTAGTTGCTGTTTGGCTAGGGTGTTTCGTAACAAGTCGCTATGCTAACCCAGTTGGTTGCTAGGGTGTTACTTAATGGTTGCTATGCTCTACTCGTTTGTTGCTAGGATGTTACTTAGTGGTTGCTAGGACTTAAGAAACACCCTTGTATCCTATCGCTCTGCTAACCCAGTTGGTTGCTAGGGTGTTTATTAGTGGTTGCTAGGGTACAAAGGTGTTTCTTAATGCTAGGTAGCCCATTTGGTTGCTAGGGTGTTTCTTAATGGTTGCTAACCCAGTTGGTTGCTAGGGTGTCTCTTAATAGTCGCTATGTTTACCTAGTTGGTTGCTAAGGTAGCCTGTTTGGTTGCTAGGGTGTTTCTTAATGGTTGCTTAGGTAGCCCAGTTGGTTGCTAGCGTGTTTCTTAACGGTTGCTAAGGTAGCCCAGTTGGTTGCTAAGGTGTTTCTTAATGGCTGCAAGGATGCAAACAAGTGGTCGCTATGCTAACCCAGTTGGTTGCTAGGGTGTTACTCAATGGTTGCTATGCTATCCCTGTGGTATTCTATTATTTTCCACTGATGCTGCTAGGTCTTAGCGTCTATGCTAACTGACGGTTGTTATAGCGTAGCTATGAGAGTCTTTATGAAAGGTTTAACTTCGTCCCCAGCCGGAGGTAGTCGGTTGCTAAGGAAATGCAGCTGGTTGTTAGGGTGCTGGGGAGCACCCTTTGGAGGAGCAAGGGGCACCTTTGGGTTCTGCCTTCACGTTTCAAGTGTTTTTAGACCCTGATCCTACACAGACTTTAATAAACCGCGTGTCGGTGTAAAGCATTAGGCCGCCGTACCGATGGCCTCCTCGAAGGCAAACAGGACGGTCTTCCCCTGATCCAGCAACTGCTTCGCTCGGTTCCCCATCCACTTAAAACCGGTCAGAGTCTCCTACAGAGAGATGGAGAGACATGTGATCAGAACATCTCGATCAGATCAGATGAAACAGGCCACAGAGTGAACGCTCAGGTCACCTCGAAGTGGAAGCCCTCTTTCAGAGCGATGGCTCGGAGGATCTTGGAGGAGACGGTGCTGGCCAGCATGTACACGTCCTTCACTGAGGACGTCTTGTCCTGCTTCTCCTTCCAGCACCGGAATATCCACCAGCCGAGCAGTGCTCCGAGCTCGTTCCCTGTGAACACCCTCCACTCGCCACTGTGGAGAAAAAACAAGGGCTGTAACACTATGCGACAGGCGCGAAAGAAGACTCTTTCACAAACACACACACACACACACACCTCAGCTGTTTCTCAGCCATGGCCAGTCGGTCCGCATCTGGATCGTTAGCCAGAACCACGGTGGCTCCCTCTCGGTCTGCCAGTGCAAAAGACAGGGTCTACACACACACACACACACACAGTCATGTAACTACAAAGAGCAAGCATTGTTTATGAAGAAGGTTTTTGCGCTCGTGTTCATCAGTGTGTACCAGCACTCCGGCTCCTTCCTCAGGATTAGGGTACACCACAGTCGGGAACTCTGGGTCGGGTTCTTTCTGCTCCTCGACCGCGTACGGCGCTGGAAGGTCGAACGCTTTAAAAGCGGCCTGGACGAAGTCGTGTCCCACGCCGTGCACGGAGGTGTGTACGATCTTCACCTTCGAACCCTTGTTCAGCTCTCTGTGTGTGTAAAAAAAAAACACTTAGGTGTGTAAATAAAGACCACTTATTTCTTTTCACACCTGCGTGCGTGTACCTGTGGAAGCAGTGCTGCTGAATAGCCTGCAGGTATCCCTGGTGGATATCCTGATACGGGTCTTTGAGCAGAGCGCTCCGGGCGGCGGCGTCCATATCCCACGACTCTGCCCACGGCTCCAGGTTCTCCTCTATAGCCGAGGAGATCTCTTTGTCGTGAGGGGAGACGATCTGAGCGCCATTCTCCCAGTACACCTAACAGTGGACAGCAGCACGTGAATCGGATTTCCAGTTAAACTTCGGTTATGACGTGACTCTACTAGACGCCTGGACGCACCTTGTAACCGTTGTCCTGTTTAGGGTTGTGCGATGCCGTCACCATGATCCCAGCGCAGAGACCCAGTCGGGAAACAGTGAACGGCTGAGGAGAAAGATGAGCATATCTGAGATCCTGAACTACTTTCATTTTAATAATAAAAAACTAAAACGTCCCTAGAATACGCACCACGTATGGCGTGGGAGTGAAGACGGAGAAAAGGTGAACAGGAACTCCCCGGCTGACGAACACGGCGGCAGCCAGAGAGGCAAAGCGCTTGCTGCTGGAGGCGCTGGGAGTGTGCTGGCGCGCGTCGAACCCGATCACCACGCCGCGCTGCTTCAGATCCTCGAAAATCCGCTCCAGATAGCGGCAGAACCCCTACGGAGGGAAAAAAAAAAAATCTTAGAGCGCTCTTTCTATAGCGCTTCCCTGAACACGCGCTTGATTGTGTTTGGTCTCACCTGCGTGGTCTGGATGATGGTGACGTCGTTCATACGCGACACGCCCGGCCCCATGGCCGCTCTCAGACCCGCCGTCCCGAACTCCATGCGGGCGCCGAAACATTTGCGCAGCTCGTCCAGGTTTCCCGTTTTCACCAACTCTCGCACGCACGCCGCCGTCTTCTTGTTCTGTTAAGCGCAAAGTCGGAGAAATTATGAACGGAAGAAGAAGATACAGAGAAGGCAGTTTTTGAAATAAAGTTTTTATTTATTATGGGGAAAAAAGGCTGTCGAAACCTGCCTGGCCCTTTGTGAAAAAGTAATTGCCCGGCGGCAATTTGGCGGCAAACATCTGCAATCAAGCATTTGTGATAACTGGGAATGAGACTTTCACATCACGGTGGAGGAATTTTGGCCCACTCTTCTTTGCGGAGTTGTTTTAATTTGGGCACACTGGAGAGTTTTTGAGCATAAACAGCCTGTTTAAGGTCATCCTAATCAGATTTAAGTCTGACTAAGCCGCTCCAAAACCTTAACTTTATTTATTTTTAAACCATTCAAGGGTGCTACATAATCTGTTGAGGTTGAGGTCACAAACTGATGCCCGGACATTCTCCTTCGGGATTTCTGGTAGAGCACAGAATTCATGGTTCCATCTATTATGGCAAGTCATCCATGTTTTGAAGCTGCAAAGCCCCAGACCACCGCACCACCACCACTATGTCTGACTGTTAGTGTGATGTTCTTTTTTATGAAACTTCCCAAAAAGTTCAACTTTTGTCTTATCAGTCCACAGAATATTTGCCCAAAATTCTTGGCGATAATCAAGATTTTAACAAGTTCTATTTTTTGATTTAACAATCCTGGATGTGGCAAGTGAAATTTAACTCAAAAAATGTGGCTAATTAGAGTTGATTGAGGATTTAGCCAGGATGAGTGGGTGTAATATTAAAATTTGTTTAATGATCTCAATCATTTAAGTGAGGCAAATATGCCCAAAAAAGAAATGTAAAGTCAAAACCCTTTTTACAGCACTGTATATACATCTCCTGTGAAGGACATGTGAGTTTCTGTCATGTGACTCATGAACACTCGCCTGGACGACGTTAACTCAATTTAATCCTAAATTGTCGAAATCCCCCTGCACATCAGTTTCAATTTAGTTTCTGAATAAGTTTCACGTGTCACCTCGAGTGGCTTGACTTGAGGCTACAGCATGAACGAGGCGTTCTGTTACAGAACCTCTTGTGCAGAGCTGAAGTAGTGATTTGGTCCTCAGGATTCACTTCAAAACCGTTTTAAGGAAAGACGACGGGAATGAAAGAGGAACAACAGATAATAACTGATACGAGGTGTGTCGGCTAAACACTCACTCGGGCGGCTCAGTCAGGCTGATGAGATAGAAATATTTTGTCCTGGTTGTCACAATGTTATCTAAACAACTTCAAGATCTTTAGACACTCTTAAGCCGCTATTCAAGGATGGTTTCTGCGGTATCTCCTGAAGGCAACAGCTTATTTTAATAATAATAATAATAATTTCCATGTTAAAAAGTCCCACACAGGTCATATTTGAAAATGAGTCCTCGTGCTCCCAGAGCCGCTCATACACACTCCTGGAGTATGGCTGTGCCATCAAGTGAATTAGAAAAACTCTGTAGAGGTGATAACCAGGTTATTCAGTAGACTTGGAGTTTCGTGCGATGTTCTGAAGGGTCTCTCGGTGGTGAAGATGTTCCTTAATTTTGGACAGACATCTTTTTTAGGATTTGGTCCTTGGTCCTAAATGTTGTACATTTTCCAGCTTAAAGTTTTTATATTATTTTATGTTACTTTATTGAAATATCCCCCTTTTAATTGAATTCTTTTATCACAAAAATATCCTTCTCTTTAGGTTACAGACAATCAATGGACTTTATTAGGAAAAATCTTACATGCCTTTTTCTTTTCAATTTTTTTTTCCAATAAAGACAAAATTCCAGATACTGTAAAGTTTTTGGCCTCCCGATCTAGTTTTTCTTTGTATTTCCAACATATAAAGATATTAACGTTTTGAAGGTACTTCCTGAATGTGGAGATCTCATTGCTGTAATTAAACATAAAGTCTATAAAATGCATGGAGTCAGATTTAGTCAAAAAAATCCTGTGGAAAGTTCAGCAAGTTGTGTTGTTGTTAAACGAGTAAATAATTACCTGACACACCTAGTATTGATCACATTGTTCTCGTTGTCTTACCCGAAAATGAAAATGGTTTTGAAGTACAGCCCTAAAGGTAAGATTTATTTATTTTTTTAAAGTTTTTGTAACAGGCCACCAGATGGCCGCACACAGTCACAGGGAGCACCGGCCTTCATAAGTCAGCGTGCCAAAAGACATCGTCCTGTGACATCATCGTGAGTCAAAACGTCTGCTACTTCTTCATGGGCAGCCAGTTAGAACAAAGAGTGAAGGTAAAATAAAACTGGGCAAATCGGTCACAGAGACGTTTCGGCAAGTTTATGGCGATGCAGCAACGAGTCGTTCGAGATGTTTTAAATGGCAAAGGCGGAAAAACATCACTGGAAGACGACGAGAGATCAGGAAGACCCTCAGTGAGCTCAACCCCTTTAGACAACTTGTGCATGATGATCTTCAGAGAACAACCCAGAACACGGCTGCAGTTGTTTGTGTGTCAGATGGAACAGTCCTCAGACTCCTCACGATGCGCCACCCTTCATGTCGAGGATCATTAAATGGTCTTTTTCAACATGGCGAACTCTAATGTCAGGTTGTAAGGGAAGTCTGAGGAAGGAGGAGGTACGGCGGAAAAACTCAAAGCTTTTCGATACCCTCCCTGTATAACACTGACTAGATGCACAAGTTTGAATCGATTCGTTGAAAAGAATCAGTTTGAGAAAATGATTTGAACACATGTTTATTCAAAGACTATTAGTTTAGTCACAGGTATTAAATTATTCTTAACATTCTCACACTATTTCGACAATTTAAAAAAAGTATTTATGTTGCTATGGGTAACTTTTAATCCTTTGACATTTTAGGATCAGACTTTATTAGAAAGATGTTTGTGTGTGTGTGTCGTGTGTGTGTGTGTGGGACAGATGAGTAAGTTGCACTGAGCTGTCAGTTTGAATCCTGAACACATCCACAAGAGCACTAAATGAATGTCTGAATGTAGAACAGGTCAGACACACACACACACACACACACACATATACACACATACATATACACACATATACACACACACACATATACACACACACACACACATATACACACACACACACACATATACACACATACATATACACACATATACACACACACACATATACACACACACACACACATATACACACACACACACATATACACACACACACACACACACACACACACACACACACATACATACACACACACACACACATACACACACACATACATACACACACATACACACACACACACACACACACACACATATACAAACACACACACACACACACACATAAAACATATATATATATATATACACACCTCTTTCTAATGAAATCTGATCCTACACTGTGTAAACGCTCTGTTGTCCACACTACCTAGCAGACCTACACAGTGGACACTGAGCGGTTTGAGACGCTCCCCCTCACTTCCTGTAGTTAGCGCGCGCTCTCGGTCTCGCCATCATGGAGGCAGGTATATACAGTACACTCATTACACATAATTATTAATATCATCATCATCATATAAAACACCACTTTACTCACCTTGTCAAACTCTAACCACTGTTTAACCGCGCTGTCCAGAGCCACGTCCCCGGTACTGTCCACTCCGTCCTCCGACATGGTGTGTATTTTATTTGTATTTTAATTGAAATCAGTTAGTTTAATCCGATTCAACACACACACACATGGACCGCTCTGCGCTAATCTACAGCACTGTGACGGAAGGGGCGGGACCAAATACAGAGGGACCCGTTGAGAAGAGTGTCGCTTCCGCGTGTGTGACGTCACCGATGATGTCACCAGAGGGCGTGCCCAGACGTGCGGAGTAGCACGGTAGCGTGGTCCACAGCTAGTATTTCTAAAGTGTTTAATGTTATATTACATATAAATATGGTGCTGATTTTATTTCTTTGTTTAATGTTTAATGTATATATAATTTATATTTAAATAACATATATTTATATATTTATTTCTTTTTGTTGCATGTGTGTGTGCTTTTTTGTGTGTGTCTATGTGTGTGTGCATATATATCATCCAAAACACAGCACTGGTGCTGATTTAATTTTTTTGTTTAATGTTATACATATAATACAGAAAATGTACATCACCTCTACTGTACACTTCTACTGATTGCCACACGGCTACACTTTACTCACATTAAAATTATAATTAATATTTTGCTTTTATCCAATAATAATTGTTTTTAAACAGTAAAATCCAATAATAAACTATGGAAGAAACGTACGTGCTTATCCGAAGTAAAAAAAAATAATAAAAAAATTCAAATATTCACAGTACGATATGCAGTGAAATGCTTGTACGACCTCCGGTGACCTTAAAAAGGAAATAAAACTATATATAAGGAATAAATATTAATAAAAAGAAATGAAATACAAAAGACAATAAATGTAACTAGTAAAATAAACAAACTGTACAAATAAGGGCACAATAAAAATATTACAAAATATAGAAATATAGGAATATAGGGGGGAAATATATATATATAAAGATTACAAAATGTTTCAAAGTGGCAAAGTGTCATGTGCAATGGCAGATATATAAACATGTATTGTATAAAGTAACTTATGAAAGTAACATGTGCAATGGTTTCAGATATATAAATATGTATTGCATGAATGTGTCCATGATTGTCCTGTCAATGTTTGAAAGACATTACTCCTGTGTGGTGGTGTGATTGAGAGACCTTATCGCCTGCGGGAAGAAGCTCCTCCTCAGTCTCACTGTGTTGGCCTTCAGGGAGCGGAATCGCTTCCCAGACAGCAACAGAGAGAACAGTCCATTGTTGGCTAACCAAGTAGCTAACCGACTTAAACATTTGCTCGCTTAGAAACACATCAGTGTGCTCCCACTGTATCAAATAGCTAAGTGTAAGTTTAGTTTTTTTTTTTTTTTTTTTATGAAATCACTTGAGTTTTCTGAAAATTATATCTCATAGCAGTGCAGATAATTATTAAATAATATGAGATAATTATGAAAATGCTTGTGCGATGTAACTTACAGTATTTTAATGAAAAAAAAGTTAGGTATTGTTTGGAGATTTGTTTTACAAGTTCAGTTAAGGTAATGTTATTTTTGGTTATTTAACCTTTTAAGAACGTTGGTATATGATGTTGCACCAGAACCTTCCAAGAACCTACTGGGAAGATTAGCTTTAGAGTTTCGAAACATCCGTAATATCCTTCTGCAATCAGAAGCAGAAACAGACTGTGAGAAACATTAATATCCTCCTACCATGACGAGTTGTTATCTGACTAGTAAACTGCTAGTTTAGAAACACCTCACTGACCACCTGCTAGCTCAACCGGCTAACAAACTGTTAACACCCAAAAATATCACACAGAGTAATGAGACTTCAGAGAGTCGCGTCCAAAAGGTCGCTTTCCAGCTGAAAAACCTGCACACGGAAGTGTCCCGGGTGTCCCGAGATCAGATTGCAACCTTCCACGTCCTGAAGGTTGCGGTCCAAAAAAGTGTCCGAAAGATATCAGTCACTCCATCTGAGGTCACCTGACACCGCGGCTGTGACATCTCTGACTTCCTGAACGATTGCGTCGGGCTTTCTGAAGCGGTTTTTAGACATTATTGCTGGTTTCGAGGATGATTCATTAACTGTAGGGAGGATGATAACATCATGTTGCAGAAGGTTTTGCTCAACCAAGTTCAAGAAAGCAAGTTCTGACTTTTGAGGAAGTAAACATTAATCAGCACTTTGAGTTCTTCGTTGCTGCAGTGTAATGTGGAAATTCCCATCAGACCAGCCTAAGAAACTATAATGTTATGCAATGTTTGAAAAAGTTCAAGATGTGCAATTGAGAAACGGTTTATTCAAACTAGAGCCAGTGAACTCTTACATTAGACAAAGTTGCCGATCTGAGCCAGTGTGTAATTCAGGACCATCGAGTCTTTATATAATATGATGTTATGAAGGAGACGGAGAAGTGTGTGGGACCTTCGGGTTTAAATAATGCAGTCAGTAAATCTGAGCTGATCATCTAGAATTCCGTCCAACTGTATTTGCAAGGACAACGACAGTATCAAATAGGGACAGGAATCACAAGGGGCTACCCGATAAGACATCATCATGATACCTAGGTTACGATTCTTTTAGTATAATGATGTCTGTTCTTTTCAGTTTTCCCCTATACCGGAGCGACTTGCTCTCATACCTGGTGTAAGCTAATTTCTGCAAGTTTCTCCTGATTACCCACAGTGTGGTTGCCTGCGGATTTGCCTGTTGTGAGATTTTACATTATTTTTCACCACACAGGATTCATGTACAGGGTCGCAGGAGGCCTGGGTTCGTATTCACAAAGCTTCTTAAGCCTAAAAGTTGCTCCTTGTGACGAAATTCTGGGAAAATTCTTAAAATTATGACATTTTCTTAGAATTTCCCCTTAAATTTAGGACTAAATCCTAATAAAGATAAAAATGATTAATTAAACATATTTGCCCCAAATCAGCTCCTAAGGTAATAGGAAAAGTAGCCTGTAGTCATGATTATAAAATTTTTTAATATATACAAACATTATGATTTCATCGTCTGTTCTATCATCATATATTCTATTTTTTTACAAAGTGTCCATTTGAAGACCTTTACAGATTTTTTTTTTATTAACCAATCTCAGTCCTTAAATTGTTGCGTCATTCCTAGTAAACTCCTCATTAAGATAAAGTTGTTTTTTTTTGTATTTTAAGTTGCTCTGAGAAGTTTCCTGAATTACTTTTAGTCTAGGACTCTCAGCTAGGAATTTTTACGCTATGATAAGAGCTCTCTGAGAGAATTCTAAGAAGCTTTGTCAATACGGGCCCTGGAGCCTATCCTAGGGGGATCAAGTTATAAGGCAGGGCTCGCCCTGGAAGGGGTGCCAATCCATAGCAGGAAACCCACCAAGCATTAGAAGGACACACATACAGACCCGAGGTGGGAATCAAACCCCTAACCCTGGAATTGTGAGGCCACAGTGCTAACCTTAGAAATTAAAACATAATGAAAAAAATATATCTTGGGTTCAGTGTGGTGATACGGGAACAGCCATTCAAAAGAATCACAACACGTAACCAAATTATTATTTTTTCCTTCATCTCTAGTATCATCCATAGGAGAGGTTCACTGGTTGGTGAGACCAAAGGACTAAAGTATAAACAAAGATTGGTTAGTACGAAAATAAACACTACTAGATGCAAGACGCTTCAGTCATTTCGAGTCTCTTTTTAATAGTGAATACTGCATTACAAATGAACAGAGATTGCATTTCATTATCTATACATTCATTCATTCCTTTGTTCATTCATTCCCCCATTTGGATTGAGCCGCCAACGCTCGATCAGGTCATGCTTCGGTTATCTGCATGCATTCCCCCGGTCCGTGTCATAAGGGTTAAAGTACAGTATGTGTACGGTACGAAGCATGCCTAATAAGGACAGTGCACAGCAGCTTCCAGGTTAGTCCACACACCTGACTGAAAAAAGCAATATTACAATCCTTATGTCGTATGACTGTCAAAGCTTAATCACCTGCTCCTGTTAGGAGTGGTCCTATGATTCAGGCCATTAGAAGAAAAAAAAACTAATGCCAGAGAGTTTGATGAAATCAGTGTCTTCATTCAATAAACAAATGTGACAGGTCACGATTCCAGACAACCCAATCACAGCCCCTGTTACAGTACTAAGGTTACTAAAAACAAGCACAAAGAAATGGAAGTTCATTTCAGATGCAAGGAGCCAGACATAGAGCAAGAACACATACAGTATTAAAAAATATATACATGTACTGTAAATGCTACATAATACAGCTTATGGAAATTCAAATAATGAAAAGAAGTCTAGTTACATGATTCAAAGTCTATATCGCCAAAAATAAATAAATAAATAAATAAATAAAGTACAATCTTATTATTTATAACCTTTGGTACGCCTGCACAAAACATCTAAAGTACAGCTCCTGGTCAACAGATCCAGGTCAAGAGATCCTCATCAGTTTCTACAAAGGTGAGTCAAAAATGATCCGCACTCCAGCTGTAGGATTTCAACTTTTAGAAAGGTCAATTACATAATATTTTTGTATAATATCCATGTTTTTCAGTATACTTTGTCCGTCTGCCGACAAGCTCCCGTATTCCCTCATTAAAAAATGTTTTAGGCTGAGCTGCGAGCCACGAATGCACCGCTGTCCTAACTTTTTCACCAGAAATGTATCTTTGTCCTGGTAGGGCTGCTTTCAGGGGACCAAATGGGTGAAAGTCTGATGGAGCGAGATCAGGACTATACGGAGGACGCTCTAACACCTTAAAACCAAGGTTTTTTTAGAGTGTCGACAGTGAGCACAAGTGTGCGGATGTGCATCGTCACACGAGATCATGACACTCTCGATATCAGTCCTCTGTGTCTAATACAAAGTTCAGGCTTCAGCTCTTCAATAAGTGTCTCACTGTAACGAGCACTGTTGATTGTTGAACCTTTTTCCTGATGATGTTCTAATACTTTTGGCCCTTGAGAATCCCAGAAAACTATCAACATTGATGAATTTTTCAGCTGATGGTTGACTTTTGAACTTTTTCTCAGTTGGTTATTGAGGATGTTTCCGTTCCAGACTTTGCCGTTTACTCTCAGGCTCATAGTGATGAATCCGTGTCTCGTCACCAGTAATGATTCTCTTTAAGAAACTTTCACCTTTCTTAAAGTATCGAAATTGCAAAAAAATCCAAATGCTTCTGTTTATGCACTTATGTGAGTCGTTTCAGTACCAGGTAGACCATCAGACTACAAATAAATCAATGAATTTAATTCACTGCAATCTTCTTTTGTGCAAATCACAATTAAGTCATCAAATGAACTGAGTGACTGGGAAAAAAGGAGCCTTGAACGCAAGTGCAGATCATTTTTTAATCACTCACCCTCGTACCAAACATTCAGAATGAATTCTGTTCTGGTGAATGTGGGAACAGGTGTGGGAACAAGTAAGGTAGTGCATTTTTACTGTGAGTATGAATGAAACAGAAAGATGGAAAGATAAAAGGATGAGGAAAGAAGTAAAGGTCCTGTTCTTGTGCATTACGGATACGTTGTTCATATGACAAAAAAACCTGCCCTTTAAATAACCACTAATGAATTAAAAAAACTTACTAAAGTCCATCATTTTGAGATATGAAAAATAATTTAATTTATTAAAATAAAAAACACTGATGAAGTAACAATACCACATGCTGACTGTAGTCAAGTGATTGTCAGTGTGTGTGTGTGTGTGTGTGTGAGTGCATTTATAAGCAGTGTGACCCTGATTTTGTTTGTGTGTGTGTGTGTATGTGTGTGCTTATCACTAAAGGGTCAGCCTCTTTGGACACCATAGTTACTTTCATGTAGTTTCTCTTTTAAATGCTTTACATAGCTCATATTTGGCAGAATTACACTATAGTCCGACGTCTGCAGGGTCATAGGGCGGTGAGGGTCCGGAATAACTGGGTTAGGCAGAAGACTGAGGTTGTGAGGGCGGTACACTGGCGGGCCAGGAGTTTAATGCTGAGCTCTTGGCAAGTCCTTCTTTCCGTAGCCATGCCCAAGCGCTCTGCGGCCCGTGCGAACTCCTGATATGTCTGCGTGACGTCTACGAGTCCTGACAAGGTCTGAGAGTTGCGCTCCTGGCACCTCTGGCAGCTCGAGAAACTCAGGCATACGGCTGTCAGCTGAACCAGCGAGTGGAAACTGTCGGCCAGAGCTTGCAGCGTCTCTGCTGGGGTCTGCCCGGCTTTCACGACCCGCTGACAGCCAGCCAGGAAGCCTCGCGACTCCACGTGTAGCCTGCGCTTGTTTTCAGAAAAGTGGTCTGCGCAAGTGTCTCTGGGATGCCTTTGGGTGCAATCTTGGTCCTTCATAGCACCTTCAAGGATGGTTAAAAGTGTGTCAACGTCCCTCTGCAGAGCCAGGAAGCCTGTTGGGGGTAAGGGGTAATGCTGGGACAGTAAGGCGGTAATAGCGTCTACGTGCGGGTCAGAGAGGAAGCAGTCGGGGGTGTCCAGGGGAGACAGGAGGGGGCCGAGTTCTGAGGACGAAGAAAGTGGCAGGATTACACGAGAGAAAGCCGGCAGGGGTGAGGATGGTGAAAAAGAAGAAGACGAACCAGAGAGGGATGAAGGAGGGATAGATGATGTCACCAAGCCAATCCGGTCATGCATGTTTTGCTGTGTCCTGCAGGAGAATTCATAGATGGTCAGCTCGTCGTCAAAACTCCCATTGCCCAAGACAGAGCTGAAGCAGTTGGTGTAGGCTGATTGGCAGCCGCAAACCTCCATGGGTGTTTCAGCACTCTCGATGACTGTCTCACACACTGAGGAAAGCACTGAGCTGCACGTGATGTCAGGCTTTGCCTGAAGATCTGGGCTAGACAGGGCTTGTGGCTGGGTGTCGGTTGGCTTAATGATTTGCGTAGTAACCACAAGAGATTTCGGGCTTGAAGATTTTTCAGGTTCGGCTTTCCGCACTCTTTCCGTGTAATTATTGCAAACAATTTCCCTAAACTTTTCAACCGCCTTCATGGCCTCTTTAGACTTTCTATCAGCCGTGGCCATATTTTCAGAAAATCTCCGTTCTGTTTTGTCATTCCCTACAAGACTACCGAAATTGGTTAGCACCTCATGGGAACGAGACAGGTACAGGGGCAAGTTCTGGACCTTTGCACGCAGTGCTGAAGCAGAGTGGGGACCAGAAGAACACTGAGGGAAAACACATCCCTGTGTAAGCCGCTCAGGAGAAACAGTGAAGGATAGTTCCTGGGTGAATGGATTGCCAGAACCATCATCAGATCGTGGTTCTTTTGTTAAGATGGTAGGCTCCATCTGAGGATAAAGGTGGCTTGTTAAACCACTTGCCTTGCGACTGCTACGACATGTAGCAGACACGCTAAGACTCCTTCTTCTCTCAATTGAACATTTTTTAATGTTCTTTTCCAGACTTTCAACATCAAGGCTGTCGGTGCATGGGTTTTGGTTCAAGGATGTGGTTGGGACTTTTGAAGAAAACAAGCCTGTTTGGTCTAGTTGTGGAAGCGAGCAGCTCTTTTTCCTGTCCAAAGGTTTTTCAGGTGGCTGTTCTATCAGGGATTCTTTGTCAGGTATTTTTACAGGTAAAGCATTACCATCAACGCAATCCCTGACAGGAGTGGCAAAAAACAAGTGACCGTCAAACAACCTTTCATCCAAACCTCCTACTGCTCCTGCTTCTTCGAGTCCATCGGTAATGCTCATGGCATAGCTTCTTACTTTGGGCTCCGTCGATGTGCGGACTGCCACAATACCAGGAGAGGAAGTAGACATGATTTCAGTGACAGACTTAAACTCCATGGTGTCTGGTTCCATTAGTATAACCTGCTGTTTCCGCTGAGTTGCCTTATTCATTTTGTTACGATGCAGGAATTCCAGAGTTTCAGACTCACTTGGTTTCGATGGGGCGATGGGTTTTGATTCCATCTGTGCTGGTTCACCTTCAGCATTTGTTAGAGATGAGACCGTGGGGCAGGAGCTTTGATTTGACCCCTCACCAGGATGGCAGGGTCTCGACCAATGGTTGTTATTTTTTGTTCTGTCTTTTCCAGGAAATGACACTAATGACGTGTACTCCGTTTCCATAAAGGAACGGCGCTTTCTGATTCTTTTGCGAAACCTTGGAACTTCATTTTTCGTCTCCGTCTTTAGTTTGTCTTTATCTTTTCTCTCTCTCTTTTTGCCTTCTCCTTCTCGCTTCTTTCGTTCGCAGGCGCTGATTCCGCTGTTGTTGCTTAGGCTCAAAGTACGCTTTGTGGCACTCAAACCTCTAGAACGTTCTGGAAAGTAAAATGAATTAAAAAATAGGATTTATATGAGATTACCCATTACTTAAAACATAAATACATGTAAATGAATTGGAACAAACCTTTAATCATTGGCGCTGACAAAGGTTCCTCAGGAATTAATCCCTCCTGGGCGTCAAAGCACTCATCATCAGTGCTGCTGTCACCAAAACCTGGAGGAGGCAAAAGGATAGGTATAGATTCCATCCCTCTCTCCGTCTCTTCTCTCATTTCGTCCTGAGTGTGATGAAGAGAAGCGTGGACGTGACCACTGTCGGGCGTCACATTTGTGCAGATGTTGTAGTAACGTTGTGGATCGCCTTGGTTAAATGTAAAAACACACTCTCCGTGTGGAGCTTCGATGCTTTCGAAAACATCCTCTGGTGCCTCTTGTTCATCTTCATCGTGTTCTGAATATTCTTCCTCACTTGCCTCGGTGGGACTAGGTAGACAGTCTGCGATGCTAGACAGGGCGGCGTGAATAATTAAATCTTCCTCGCTGCCAGGGAAATCAACGCAACACAGTTCATCATCGAAATCGCCATCTTGGAGATCCAGTTGATTCGGACACGGTGACAGAGTGTCAACACGGAGGTAATGGTCTCTACCGTTCAGCTGGCTGACAGAGTTGGTGGTGAAATAGGTCAAAAAGTCATCCTCCTCTAAAGCGTCCATGGAGTCGCTGGACATGCTGGTTACGAAGCGCGAGTCGGTCTGAACCGAATCCGACGTCTCCGAAGGAGGGTCCTCCACAATGATCACACACGGTGGCTCCTCCTTGGCCTCTTCTTCACTCTTATTAGTTTCCACCATGTCGTTTTCTTCTGCTGTGTCCCCTTCATTTGCAGGCACAGATTCAGCCTGCTCTTCTTGTCTTACTTTCTTTGTTTCTCCAGTCCCGTTCTCCACGCTTTCTTTTTCGCTCTTGTCTTCCACATCTTCCTGTTCTTCTGCATTGGCTTTTTCTTCCTCTTTTCTTGCAGCTTGACCGTTAACCGAGTGGATGTCTGAATCAGTCTGGGTAGGACTTCTGGCACGAGCAAGCAGAGCATCCACCTCTGAGTCTTCAGAGTCGCTGCAGCATCTCGATACGTAACCTACACAGTACACACACACAAACACACTTTTACTTTTATTCCTAAACTTCAGGAGTGGGAATTATCACCAGTATAGAAGACTTCAGTACATAATAAGAATATACAAGCTTTCCTGGTTCTTTTATGTCTCATTTTATATTCCTGTCATGTGCATCAATTTTAGTCTTGCTTCCATGCAGTCCTTTCATTAGTGTGATTGTGTTCCTGCATTCTGTATTAAGAATAACAAAATTGAGTCAATCTGTATGGCAAAATTGTATATTAAATTTCATTACTTTTCTGGCAAAGAAATCTGGCAAAGTATACTTATCTTATGGTCATCATCTCGTGTACCAACTTTAAAGATGTGTTTGGCACAAATGGGTAATCTTCTTCCATTGGAAAAACTTACATATGATTTACTGAACAAATCTGAACTGTTCTGGCGGATATAGGCCCCTTTGTGGGATCTACTTGAGCAATCATGACTTTTTCTTTTATGTTTTCATTTATTGAACTGTTTTGCCCTTGAGTGCTTCCATGTTCACTCTTATATTAACAGATTATCGTTTGTTTTTAAATGTTTGCTGTGGGTGTCGACTGTATATTGATATGGCTCTGCTTTTTTTGTTGTTGTTAAATATCAATAAAAATATAATAATAAAAAAAAAGAATAACAAATTTAGCGTTGTTGTTGTTTTAACAGCTTCCCCAGTATAGACATCTTCCAAATGGTTAAGATGTCACTTTATTGTAAAAGTATCAATGCATTTGCAAATTAGATTGGTAATTGGTGGTGCACAAATGTTTTGTTCATTAAATCCACTTTATTTCTCATGGTATGCTATAAAGCAGTTAAAAACAAACACTACTAATACACACAGCAGTATTTTGTAATTTTTTTATGAAAGCAATGCTCAACCAAGTGGTAAAGATGGCTTAATCAGGTTGGGTTCTACATATTTTTTCAATACTATCTAAAACTCAAAATATCACTAGACTATTGATAGGAAGGTCCAAGGTTTAAACCCCAGCACCATCAAGTCGCCCCTGCTGGGCCCTTGAGCGAGGCCCTAAACCCTCAACTGCTCGGATGTACATTGATAAAAAAAAAAAAATGTCAGTCACTTTGGATAAATGCGTCTGTTAAATGCGGTAAATGTAAATGCGCTCTACCAAAAAGCGAAACTGATCAGGACAGGCAAGGAGACTGAACTGCAAGCCAAGTACAGGACATCAACATAATAGTTATAACTTGGACTTTTGACACTCAAATAATAAAATGTTTTTTTTTTTTTCTTCTTTGATTTTGTTGTACGTATTATTGAACAAGTATGGCTTCGTACCTTCTTCTGCAGATATACGGTGGCTCTTTGATTCGACTGTCCAGGGAAACACGGAGATTTGAGGATCTATGAACACTTTGCAATAACCAGCTACCAGACATGATAAATCCTTAGCTGGCACCACCTCCAATAGCAAAGTTAAGGACTGGTAGGTGAGAGAAAGAGTAACAACAATATGCGATATGAGTATTAGTCTTGTTTTATAGAGTACCTCTCCGCGTTCGCCTGCCATATTGCGTATACCTTTATATCCTGCATGTAGATCTTGACCAGGCTAACACGCTCCGACTCCGGTAAGAGCTCCACCCTGGTGATGCTCCCGAAATCCGTCAGCGTGTTCATGATGCTCAGCTTGTGGTTGATCACCTGACTCACCCCATACTGCGCCCCCACCAACAAGCTCACCGTAGACTCCCTGTCTTGCAGCTGCGGAGATGGAGAGAAAAGCGTGAGCGATGCTGAAGAGCGCCACGCAAGAGGTGGGCGAGTGAGGAGAGGAGTCGGATCTTTATTTCTTACCATCAGGGTGGCGCTGAAGGACCTTCCTCCGAAAGATTTGAGTTCAGTCATCTCGCTTAGGTAGTTAAGCCTCGCCTGGTTTACCGTCATTGCCTAAAAGACACACCAACACAAACGGACACACGTGTATAATACGCACTAAGAAAATAGACAAACATAAACTTTTTATTTAAATACTGTACGTTTCCACACACACTCTGCACTCTAACACACACACACCTTATGCTTATATTCCTGTAAGACAATCTTCTTCAAGTGTAAATTGACGGCTTTTCTCAAGTCCTTCTCCCTCATGTTCCTCAGCAGGGTGCTGGAGACAAAGCTTTCCAGTCCCCAGTCCTTACTGGGGACACCAAACACACACATACACACAAGACAGATTACGAGTATTAATATAATAGAGAATGATTTGTTCTTAAAAAGATGACACTGTACAGCATTTTACAATAAATATTTAACGCTTTAACTAAAAAACAATGGAATTTTACTTTTTTATTTCCTTAGGGAAATTATATATATATTACATCCCCCATTATAGACCTCTTCCAAATGGTTGAGATGCCGCTTAATGTTAAAAGTATTAATGCATTTACAAAATATATTTGATCCATTTTATTTCTCAAAAACAAACACTATTAATATACACAGCAACATTTGATCAATTATTTTAACATATCAAACCTCAACCAAATGGTAGAGATGGCTCAATCAGGATATGTTCCCAACATTTCTCTATACGATATAGTAATTCAAAATGGCTCTGGACTACTGATGGGAAGGTCACAGGTTTAAACCCCAGCACCACGTGATGCAAGGCCCCTAACCTTCAACGTTCTTGATTATTATCTACCATGCGAGAAAGTGTAAGACTCACATGACGGTCTTTAGTGGGGTTTTATGAGACTGGCCGGTGCTGGCGAGTCTCTCCTGTATGTGCAGAGCTGCCAGTCTGAGTGCCGTGTTGCATTTCATCTCCACAGCGAACCTCTCCTGCAGGACATCGCTCACACTCTGTACACACACACACACAAAGTACTCTTTTTCCAAACAGAAGAAACACGTGGAGATTACTGTGTTATTTATTTAGCTTTTTCTTAACTTGTGTCATGACCTCTACATTCCTTTCACTTAAATCACAACTTTTAAACATTAAGTACGTGGGTAAGTCAAAAATTATCCGCACTCTGGGTATATTAAAGCTTCTCTTAGGCGCACTCTCTTATCAGCGCTTCCCGCCCGAGGCTACCGTTTCTCCAGAACGTGTGTGAACGTATGTTATATCAGTTGTCAGTGTTATATTATTTGTAACTGCAGTGTGAGCAAAAATGGATGCCCCCCAAATCTTTTTTTTTTATTTGCTTAATGAAATGTCAAAATCAAACACTTTTTCTCAGAAAAGATTTTAACCAAACCACAAACACACACACACACACACACACACACACACACACACACTAACCTATTATTTACGATAAAAAGATTAACTGGAGCTTACCTGAGATGATGCTTGGATAAAATGATCCAAAATTAAACCCTAATTCAGTATCTCTCGAGTATTTTACACACCCCGCCATACAAATTCCCATAAAACGCACCTGTTGGTAGAGATACTCAAAGGCTACGGGGTCGCCCTCCAGCAGCTCCTGTGGAAATCTGGGCATGAAGCAGACCCGAAACAGACACCGGTAGTCGTGAGTCTCTCTCTTCTGGACCACCTACACACACACACACACACACACACACTGTATATTCATTACCCATCATGAAAAACACCTTCAAAAGGAAACCCATGAAAGATGAACTTAACGGCTGATTGAAGTGTGATTACAGTGTATTTTTACTCATCTTTTGTTGTTTTTGTTGTTTTTCTTTTTCTTTATAATTTATTGACATATCTGATAAAAAGGTTAACGTTCCTGACATAATTGTGCTTTTTAAATACTAAAGACCTAACCTAACCAGCTAACTATGGTTATTAGCTAGCTTAAGCAGTCATGTGTAAAAGTTAGTGCTTAGTAAAAAAAAAAGTTAGTAGTTAGTTTTTTAATTCCAGAGATTTTTTAAAAACATTAAAACATAATAAAAATCATCTGATTGTAACAGGTCTCAATATTAGATAAATACAACCTCAGATAAACAACATATAACATACTACATGTGGCCACGACTTCGTTCACGTGGAATTTAATCGCACACTCATGAGCGCTTTTTATAAAACGTACAGCGCAAATGTACATCTGTTGAATTTTGAGATTAACTAATAATTTTTTAATGTTGATGTTTTTATGATATAATTTCGGTTTCTATTCAAATTTTAAACTAGCATATTTTCTCTTCCCGCGGGCCGATTGCTATGAAACAAAGTCTGTATGTTTCCTCAAGCTCGTCCAAATACACCTGTGAAAACCCCATTAAAATTCATTTCGTAGTTTTTACGTGATGCATACACAAACAAATTTACTTATCTTATTCTCATTGTGTTAATTTTCTGTTCATCCACACTCTACAGTATATCTTATTGCCTCCAAACCCTTGTGTATTTATTAATTGTGATGTATATATGTGTGTGTGTGTGTGTTTTACGTCTTGAATCAGCTCATCCTCATGCAGCAGAAAGAGTTTAGAGATGCTGTACTGCTGCTCGAGCACCAGTGAGAAGTGCTCGATGCGGGATATGGACAGCTTCTGTTTCAGAGTCATCACAATGTCCTAGTGAAGGAGAAAGCAGCATAATACACACCATTCAAAGAAAAAAAAAGACATTAAGAGGAGAAGAAGGGAGAAGGAGGCTGATGGTACTTCTGACAATTTGATTTGGGTTACACAATCACAATTTCCTAAACATGTTGTTTTTGATGCTGTAATTATTGCTGTTCGATGATGTGAAGTATCAAGTAACATTAATTCGATTGCTTCGTTCTGTTGATGGATTCAAGTTGAAGCTTCATGGCCTGAGCCGATCTCCGCTTCCTCTTTTTAATCGTCAAATTACAAAGTTCGTGGTTGATTCATTTCCCGATAACAAAACAAAACAAACAAACAAACAAACAAAGGGCTGGAGGAATCTGTCCGTACCTTTACGGTGGTCTTGGGCTCGAATTTAAAGGCTTTGGTCTGACCATTCTCTAAATAGACCTTCAGGACGTTGGGCAGGAAAAGAAGGGAATTGCCCTGGAAAAAAAACAAGAATAAATATACGATATTCAGAAAATCCCTTATTAGACAGAAGTGACAAAAAGACACAGATATTTATCCTTAGATCCTCATGACTTTGGGAGATTATACAGTTTATGTTGAGTGAGGTGAAGGTTGCGAGTTCCACCTTGAACAGGAATCCTAACCGACTGCGTTCTGCTCGGTTTGTGAACTCCTCAGGATGTTCCTCTACGATACGCTTCTGCCTTCGCGCCCTGACACGGACAGCCGGATCACCCGATATTTAATCAATAATCACTCTGCAGCGCCTAAACGTCGATGTATCCCTTGATAAGAACATGATACTTCCTATAAAGAGATCTGCTCAATTGAGGTTGTCGAGGTGCTCGGTTCTGACGCGCACGCAAAACTCCGCTGTGTGTCCCGCCTTAAATAAACGATTAATTGAATAATTAATTGATTACATCTGAATTATTGAAGAGCCCTGTCTAAAATGCTGCAGGCTTCTATTTTTTCCCCTTACCTGCACTTCTGACTCACTTTGCGCTCCGACATCTGAGGCCGAAATTCATAGAATCTTACGACACGATAAAGATTAATTTCAGACATTATCGTTATGTGCCGACATTTATGTTGTATTCTCTGTGTCATTATACCATAATATACTGTAGAAGGTGACAAAGTATTTGACCCTTTGATTTATTTTGTTGCATCTTTTGTCAGACTTAAAAGATTTAGATAAAACAAATTGTAATATCACACAAAGATAACCTGAGTAAATACAAAAATACAGTTGAATTTATTCAATTTATTAAGTAAAAAAAAAGCTGTGCAATCCTGTAAAAAAGTAATAGCCCCCTCTGCTAAATCATGAATGAACTGTGATTAGACACAATTCTTTTTTGGAAATCTGAGTTAAATTTCACTTGCCACACCCAGGCCTGACTGGTACTGCCAGACCTGCTGAATCAAGAAAGCACTTAAATAGAACCCAGATCCTGTCTGACAAAGTAAACAACACTAAAAGATCTAAGTAAGCAACACATCAAACACATGTATTAGTCTAGAAAGGGTTACGAAGACTGGGGGGCAAAAAAGTGTCCATGGGAGAGTTCCAAGGTAAAAGTCACTTCTGATCAAAAAGAACACAAAGGCTCGACTCACATTCGCCTTATCACCAAAAACTTATTCTGTGGACTGATGAGACAAAAGTTGAACTTTTGTGTCCCGAAGATGTATGTGCCGGTTACATCTGGCTTAAAACTTTTCATAAAGTTTCATAAAGAGGACATCACACCAACAGTCAGACATGGTGGTGGTAGTGTGATGGCCTGGGACTGATTTTTACCTTCAGGACCTGGACGATAGTTGATGGAGCCATGAATTCTGATCTCTACCAGAAAATCCTGGGGCCTAAAATCCTTTAGGCCTTGTTTACACCGGCGTTAAATTTTTGGATAAACGAACGTGCTCTGAACGTCCTAGACATTTATGTTGCGTTTTGTAGTGGCGCTCGATTGACTTTTACACCGGCGTTCATTTGTCTCTGTCTAACGTCAGCCTGCAGCCCAAATTGTAGTTTGTGAGTTAACCTGTGGGGGCAGTGTGTCGTGAACTGGATATGAAAGCCCGCCGCTTCTGGGTTCACCCTCTGACTGCACAACGTCGGATTCAGTGGTTTATGAAGAAATGCGAAAATTTCCGCAAATGTTTTTTAACAATTTATTTTATTTTATTTTGCCTTTTTCCGCATTTTCCTATGTATAGCATGTAGGATCATGGGATATATCCGCTCCTCTAAAAACGAACTAGAAGCGGTTTCCTTGCGTTCGTTGGGATTTAAACGGCAAGAAAAAGCTGCATGCAACTTTTTTTAATGCCGTATAAACGCGCAGCCGGACAAACGCACGTCACCAAAGCCCGTGTGAACACTCTCATTGACTCCTATGTGTAGAAAACACTCTGCGCTTGATCCGCGCTCACCGGACGCTACGAACGCAAGAAAAACGCTCGATTTTAACACCCGTGTGAACAAAGCCTTAATGTGCTCGAAAAAAAAAAAAAAAAAACTCCAGTGTCGCTGAATTTAAAACAATTCTGCAAAGAAGAGTGGGTCAAAATACTTCCACAATAATGTAAAGAAAGACTTGTATACTCTATAGTACAGGAAGATGTCAAAAGCCATGATTCACACTGTGTGATGTGATGTGGGTTGTTTTGAAACTGCTGGCATAAAAAAAAAATCCACACCACTTTGACAACATGAATCGTTCACAGTGCTATCTGTGTGATTAGTTCAGGGGTAAAATGTGTTCTAAGACGCTTTTCTGCTCAGCACGGGTGTGAAGAGGCTGTAGAGAGCTTCAGATCTAATATAAACAAGCTCCTTAAAACACTGAAGTAAATGCGTTTGATCTTTTGAATGATAACCTGATGTGCCACTGTTGTGCGAACATGAACACGCCGACACCAGTTACCTGACGAGCACAGACACTTACACGGGTGTGAACACACAGAGAAACGTCTGCATGACACACACAAAGACTCAGACACCACGGCTAAGTGAAGCGTGCAGCGAACCTGCGAGTGGCCGTTAACGACCACTTCCTCTGCGAAGCGCACCTTAACCGGGTTGGATTTTAGCTTAGCCCTCTTCTCTGGGGTTATGAAGGACGACTTCGGCCCCTGACACAGACACACACACACACACACACACACACACACAGAGAGGGAGAGAGAGAGAGAGAGAGAGAGAGAGAATGTTGCAAATACAGGACACAGAAACAGGCGGCTACAGCGGATACAGAGTCGGCTAGGACGTGCCGGGAAATCTTTTTTAATGTTTCTTTACTTTTATTTCTACATGATTCTACATTTTTTTAATGCACGCTCAGCAGAAAGTAAATGAAGAAATAGACAAAAATATGTGTGTGTGTGTGTGTGTTTATACACTCACCACTGCTACTCTGAGGACCGTCATTGTGATGGTGTCCTGGGACTCTCTATGGATAAGAAAAAAAAAAGTAACAAAGACGCACACACACACATACACACACACAGAGGGAACAATCGCAATTCCAATTCGTACCATGTGGCATCATAATGAAGGATTATACTACTCATATAAACACACATGGACGTCTAGACGTACTTGATGACGTCAGACGCTTGCCGCGCGGACAGATCGTCGACGGCGATGTTGTTGATTTTCACCAGCTGATCGCCGGGGAAAAGTTTGCCGTCTGCAGGACCACCTACGACACACACACACACACACACACACACACACACACGATTCAGTTATATCAACTGGATTACATCATCATCTTGACTACACTAGAGGAAATCTGGTAAAACCCTGTGACGTGCCTGAGTAACAGATGGTCTCACACACACACACACACACACACACACACACACACTACTTCCTGGCGATGTCCATATCTTACAGCCAACTAAACCACACACACAAACACCTGTTAGATACATAAAGTAAAAATCTATTTGTATTCAGAGCATGGAATCGGTGTGTGTGTTTGTGTGTTTGTGTGAAGCGGATTACCCGGGACGACCTCGTCCACCAGTGCCGGAGTGTGTGAGGACACGGTGAAGCCGTGGGACTTGAGCTCGGGATCCAGCGGGATCTGAACGGTCACTCTGAGTGGACCGCTTCTCTGGTCCTGAGGACTGGCGTCGGCTCCTCGTCCGTCATCGTCCAACACGCGCTCTCTACGGGGAGTTAATCAGGACTTAAGCACTCACACACACACACATACACACAAAAATTCACGCACAAACGTGTGTACATACCTGCTAGTGGACTCTCTGGAACGTCGAAGCCAGCGTCCCACCACCTGCTCCACTTTGCTGGTCCTGCGTGACGGAGAGCGGCTGCGGTCCCGGTCCTCCATTGAGCTACACACACACACACACACACACGTAGACTCAGGTTAATGCTGATATCACATACAGGCTGAGTGTAACGGAGCGCTCCTGGTCCTCGTTAATAATCAGAGACAGGAAATGTCCATGTAAGCACATCCACTTGAACTGGAGCGCATTAGTGAGTTTTATTACCTTACAGGACGTCATGCTAGGTGCATTGTCTCGCAATAATATAATCAGAAACTGCTTTTTCAACTTTGCCATAATCCATGTTCCTGGAGTTGACTGTTGTTATAAATACAGCGGAAACTCGACATACAGATTTAATCCGTTCCCGAGGCGAGTTCTTAGGGTGAAATTTCGTATTGTGGAACGTCTTTTTCCTTAGGAAATAATGTAAATGCAGATAATCCGTTCCAGCCACCCAAAGATTTTACCAATATTACCAATTTCCAACCCTATAATCATATTTCGGAATATAAAAACAATTAAAACATTTAGAAAAGACATGTAAACAAAGTAAATGATATAAAATATGTTTCCATCCTTCCTATGCTGAGGTAAATTTCTTTTAAAAATTTTTGTTCTTGAGGTGTAAAATTCCTGAGATTAGCAGTTTGTACGCCGTTATAGGTACCGCTGTATACTGTTTGATGCTTGTTTGTTGACCAACACTACAGATTTTAAGGATATGATTTTCTTGCATTAAATACCCGCACCTTCCACCTTAATAATGACTTGGACGTCTTGGACACGACTCGTAAATATGTAGTCTTTTAATTACAGACTAACACCAAGGGGCTGAAGCTAATAAGGATTTTCCTGGAGGGTTTTCGAGTCCTTGCTTTTGTCTGAACTAGATCTTGACTTATCCTTGACCTTTTGAATCTACTAGAGCTGTGAATAACGGCTAGACTGTCTATTCAATGTGCTTCGATTTTGGATCCGATTTAATACGACAAAACTAACGTTTAACACCTGGTTTGTCTCAGGGCAGCTACATTCGTTACAGGTTTTTCAACAATAAAAACTATGGAAAGTATTTAATAAACCTTGTTACATTTGTTGTTGATTGTATAAAGGTCTCATGCGAAACCATAATGCTCGACACTCCAGTCCAGCAGGTGGCGATATTGCATCAACCACCTGTAAACTTAAAAGAAGAAGGTGCTAATCTTGTGAAACGAGAGTATTTTGCCTGTACCTGTGGTATTGTTTAAAGAACCCATCCGTTTTAGAATGTTTCACATTTTTTATTTTACCAAAATAAATCGATTCTGAATCGAAAACGACTCATCGATTCAATGAATCAAATCATCTGTACAACTGATTTAATCGCTCTATGTCTCTATAGGCTAGTCCTAGTCCAGAACTCGACATGGTTGTCGTGACTACAATTATAATCTCATCCCATAACCTCAAAATGGTCTCCTCAGGGTCAGTGGTATGAGTGAGTAGCTTGTTACGTGAACATGTATGGCGTGTGAAATGCATTCCAGCTAAGTGCTCTTTGGCGCCCCCTTCCACTTGCAGCAGATCGGGTGTTTTTTTTTATCGTAGCTCACGTGACTTTATGTTGTGTCTGCCGAATACAACATGTCCGCTACGCCAAAGTGGTTTCTGATGGACGTAAAGCACAACTGGGATCACTTTCACTCCCCGAGGGATCGCATCCCACATCCTACACGCCCGTTAAAAGCACATCATGTGTTATCACAGACATGCCAGACAGCTCGGTGCCGAGAGAACGAGAGAGAGAGAACGAGAGGATAACCTGAGAGGAGGAGGAATCCGTGCTGGGCGTCGTGGACATTTTGTGATCTCGGGTTTCGCTAAATCTGGTCAGCAGCGTAAGCCATCTCTCTGGCAGCGATTAGGATGAAGGCGAGTGTCTGCATCGTTTTCATAGGTAATAGTAAAATCAGTTGACTCCCGTATTCAATGATCAGTCATCGGCAAACATCTGTATGACCTCATCAAGGGACAGACTGGAGGCATGAATACCTGGAAAATCTTTCCCGCGTAGGGACTCCGTCTCGCAGGACGTCCCCCTGATGCATGTCGAGAAGAACACTATCCAGGGCATGACCCCGACACTGAAACCACTCCGTCTTTTTTAAAAGCAGATAATCACTTTCCTTTCACATCCTGCCCACTTAAGAGCTTTCATTAGTGCTTGTAAAGAGGCGCACGCGGTACGTGGCCTGTACGGGGCTAACATTAAGTGCAGACTGGGATTAAATTGTCTCTCTCTCTTGATCTGTAAATCACCAGATCAATAGGATGGACTTTAAAAGTTTGCCTCGTGATGCAACAGCGGAGACGCGGGTTCTCAGTACTTCGCTTCGCCGGGTAATTCGCTTGCGCCAGCCGTTATCTCTCTCTCTTTCTCTCTTTATCTCTGGCTGTCTCAATTTCTTCCTCCTCCTCTCTCCCTCCCCCCGTCTCTTTTCATGGCCGTCTAAACTTCGCTCTTTCGCTTCCCTCTTTTTCCCGCCCGCTCTCTATTAGATTAGAGGGCACTGAAGTGAGGCGTAATTCCGTTTTATGCCCACCCTGTCAGTTTTCAAACGCTCTACGAAAGAGAGAGAGAGAAAGAGAGAGAGAGCGATTCCAGTCTCTGACAGAAATGATGTCTGGGTTTTAACTCAGGATTTAAACTGCTACGTTTTGTAACCGCTGCGTATGAATGAAAGGATACGTTAACCTCTCGGGGGACTATAACGACAGAAGGTGCGCTTATAGTAAGGGATGAAGTGGCTGGCAGGCGACCCTTAGGGTAATTGGATTGGAGTGAGTGCGTCACATGACCTAAGCCGATCATGGACGCTTGCACACACTTACTGAGGATGGAGGAGAAAGAACAAATACTCAGTCAGACTGATAAAAGAGTCCAAGAAAGGCAAACTGGTTGTGCTTTCAGAGTGGAAGGGGCGGACAATCATAGGAGAGCGAGACCTTGCCCCAAATCAATGAACGATACCTGATTTAACAATGTACATTCAAGGAACAAGGAAAACATTCTTAACTAAGATTTCAGTAACTGTATTTAGCATTTGCGACACCAATACTTAAATATTTTCTGAAACAAACTCTGATCAATTACAAAGATTCAAGCTGTAGTCTTAGCCACTATTGACTGATAAGGAAATGTTCGGAATGTTTGTTTTTCAATTAGAATGCGCTGTAGATTCTGGAGGCAGAGCTTCGCAGGTCGAAGTTGTGGTCTTAAGTGAAAAAACAACAACAACATTATCAAAGTGTCTAATTCGGTTTTAAATAAAGAATCAATTTGTAATCCGGAGTGAAATCGTCGCCTAAGAGCAAAAATCGAATACTTACACGCCCGCACATGAACACTTACCGTCTTTCCGTGTCAGGGCTCCATCTGAGAGAAAGCGTCGCTCACGCTGCACCGTGCTCTGCGCAGTTCTTTATCCATTAGTGTCGGGTAGAGTGGTCCGCTCTCATTTCAGCGCTTTGTCAGCATTTATTTTGGTCTCACGTCCATCACGGAGTTGAATTCGCAGGCTCTTGCAAATCTGTGGAATAAGGTGCAGACAAACAAACATCGAAATTAACATCTCGTAAATACATTAGAGACGTCTTCTATAATAAAATAATAATAATAATAATAATAATGATCTGATCACAGTAATTAAAGTGAAGTGGACGGCGGTGCTTCTCTCCATCAGCGGCACTGAAGCATTTGTTATGAGATGGCGACGCCTAATTGATGTAGACATTGTGCTTGTGTTTACTCTTCACTCACAAAGATAACCGTGAAAGCGTTTCCAAATGGAAGGGATCATTTATCAGAGTGACAGGAAGAGAAAAGAGAAAAGATACTCCAGCGCTGTGCTGCTCAACCCGAGATCGTTAGATGCTAATACTGTGATAATGGCGATGCTTTGATAACTAGCCACTTGAGCCAGAACACAGAAATTATCATTAGCATCATAATTCATTCTCTCACTCTCGTTCTCTCTCTGTGTGAGGATTTTTGTTTCCTTTGTTCAGGTTGAAGGATAGAAAGAGAGTGAGAAGGACAGGGGAAAGAAAGAAAGAAAGAAAGACAGGAGGAAAGACAGGGGGAACGCAGGCAGGCTTAGTGTTGCCCCTCCGGCCCATTTCCGTTCCTGAGTGCTGAATTATTAATGCGTCCTGTACAGAGACGGGGCGAGTGCACCTCCTGTGTTCTCCTTCCTCTGGTTTTTACTATCCATCTGTCGCTCTTTTCCTCCCTGTAGCCTGGAACGGCATCTACTTTTCTTCTGTAAGACTCAGCAACCTGGTCGTGAGAAGCTAATTCTCATTCTGGGTGTGCGCACATTTAACAGACGTAATTTATATATATATATATATATATATATATATATATATATATATATATAAACAACCTGTCAGGAGGTGAGAAAAGATTATCAACAGATGTATGTATGATTTGTTTCTTTATTTAATCAGTTGTTTTGCTCCGCCCACACATATCCTTCTTGCAATTGGTGGACAAAAGTATTTCATCTCTTAGCGGTACTTTAAACTCTTAGCGGTACTCTGTAGCCAAAAGGTGAGGAGAATAAACCATGGAGGTGGTGGACGGTCCTGAAAAACATACAGGATTTTCTTTATATTCCCACTGATTCCACTTTAAAATATCAGCTCTGTTTAACTTCCAGGTTCTGGGGTTAGCGATAAATGGAAAACTAGTGGACAATGTAGGGTATACAATCCTTTTGTTCCACACCCCAAGTAGTGCCCTTGATCGGGGTTAGAGAGAGATTTGGGATTCAGCCTTGTGTTAGAAGCAAGTTAGCTTTAAGGCTCGACTTTTAACAATTTAACAATTAATAATAAATAAAACAACATGGAAACGAATCAGAATGTCTTAGAAGTTTAGATTACTGCAGAGACGGCGTGTTGTTTAAGTCGACATGACATTATTAGATGTGTGTTCATGCTGAAAGTGCTTCTGTGGTTGGGTGTGATTGTGGGTTTTGGCAGGCATACGTGATACATATAGTTACACGTCTAACGTCTAACCCTAGTGGTTAGTTCGTTCCGCCAGAAGGATATGTGTGGGCGGAGCAAAATAACTGGCTAAATAAAGAAAGAAATCATAATCGGTTGATAATGAATGCTGTTGTATAAAAGCAATATCACACTCGAGGCCTTGCTGCTGTGCTGGATATCAGCACGGCTGTGATAATCAACTGTATCATCACATTTGATTATTATAACTTTCGTGTAATACTAACTGTAAGAACTAACTGTACTTGCGTAATAGGAAACTGAAGTGTCGGAAGCAGGAAAAATGTGAGAACATAAAGTTCTAAATAACTTTGATCTGATGGCTATTGATCGTCTCCAAATCCACCTCACATCCTACAGGAATCAGTGCCAACTGTGACCTACACAATAATACCCAGGGTGTTTTAAATATTCAATGGTTAATGTTATGACTGACAACTGATTTACAGAAGCGTACAGATTATTGAGTGGCTGGACAAACTGAAACAGAAGCGGTGGGAAAGTACCTATATGAGTAATGTTTACACCATGGTTTATTGGTCTTAAACATGGCTGCATATTTAGCATGATTTATTATTTTTTTAAATGTATGTACGCATATAGCAAAGTTTGTTTTCTACTGTTTAAATACCTGAAAAAAAACACAATGACAGAGAGAGAGAGAGAGAGAGATTGACCTCTAGAGTGCATAGCATTAATAATTGATCCAGAAAATGCTCTGTCTCGCTCTCTCTCTTTTTCTCTTTCTCTCACACACACACACACAACTGTGCAAACAGAATAGCAGAAAACTCTCTCTCCCTCTGTTTGTTTGTGTGTAAGTGAAGAAATGCGCAACAATAAAGAAAGAAAGGCCGTGAAGTGTACTGACAGAGAACTATCGCATACCAATTAAACTCGCTGGACATACAGAAACACATACACACTGAAACACAGGGTGCGTTTATTTATGTCGGTTTGCTATTAATCGAAAAGTTAAAAGTTCAAATCCCAGTGCTGTTGACACACTTGGGACTCCTAAGCGAGTCTTTTAACCTTCCGTTCCTCCGTGGTCGATGGTAAGCTCCGCCCACAATGAGTGTCCAAGGCTGCCAGGTCAAACGGATAAGAAATAAATCACTCGCGCATTTATAGGAAAATAATCAGTGATGGAGTCAAGAGAGAGGAAAGAAGTTTTAGTTAAAGAATAGGAATACTTTTTCATCCTTTTAGAGTTAAATATGTTATAAAACAGAAACTCGTTTTCATTTGAAGACTTTCATGTTGTGGGAGGTCACGCACAGACACTGGAGACTCCTTTTTATGGTAAAAACAATACTAAGTAAACAATGAACAAGATAAAATTGTATACTTTAAAAGAAGAACAAGTGCTTTAATATGCGTATCATCAGACAGAATAAATCAGTAATCAAGCTAACCATAAGCCTGACCAATGTTTAGCGAAAATGTCGAGCGTGATGTCTGAGAATGTCTGAACAGCCTAAAAAAAAAAAAAGATCGAAAAAATTAGCCAGACTGTGCATTAAGACATGCGAGTGTGTGTGTGTGTGTGTGTGTATGAGTGCGCTTAAAAAGCTAAGTGTGTGTACGTGAGCATCCACGAGTCCCTAAGCGACATTAGCACATTCCCATTAAGAGCCTGGTATGTTCTGTGGATAATCAGATCTTCCCCCAGACCTTACAGTCAGTATACTTTAAAACACAATAAACAGCTGCCTTTAGTCATCAGCTGCCCGGAAACCTGCTGTGATGGGGTGTGTGAGAGCCTTTATATATATATATATATATGTGTGTGTGTGTCCAGTAGAATAAATGGTAAGAAGGTGTTGTGTGTATAAATCAGCATGTATCTGGATTACGCTGCAGAGTTTTCCTGCAGGAGTCCCTCCTAAAAATAACCGCATAAATGAATTATACTCTCAGACCTAAAACGCTGACTCATTCTTTCTTTCCTTCTTCTAAGACGGATTAAATTTAGTCATTCATATCCGAAATGGCACTCGTATTCCTGATTGCCTCTACTTTTACGGATACAAATGTGAATGTTAACAAGAAAAAAAAGTGTAACACAGCCAGTGTTTGCCGTACACATGAAAAAGTATTTGATGATGATAAACGCTGTGATCGTTTTTATTAAAAAAAATATATTAAATAACAAGCAATAAATCCATGTTTGGGGAATTGTAACATTGCAGAATTATCTTTGACTGTTATGAAGAAACTTAAAACACTGGAAACTTCTTCCTTAAAACTTCTGGCCAAAAAAAATTATTCATGATTTGAATTCTGAATATGCTGAAAAAATACGATAGCGTATTAGAATATGTGTATTAATATAAATCTGTAGCTAAAAATATTGTCAGAGCTGAAAATTAGCCAACACTTTCTGGCTAATCAGAAAAGAACATGTTAATAGATTAGCTAATAATGGCAAAAACCAAGTCATGTTGATAGTTCCATGATATGAATTGTTAACTGACTAAATATTTTCAATTGATAAATGTTAATATTACTCAAATTTCAATTTACCTGATTTACTTTAAAGTTATATACAATTTTAACATTAAATCATTATAACATTAAATTAATAAAAACACATTTCACAACTTTCAATTATTAGATTTATGTTGACTTAATATTAAACTACAAAATGTATGTTACATTTTACATTTATAACATTAATTTTAAATGATATTGTTTAATTTATATACAATTGTTAAAGATATGGTAACTTTACATTAAATTGTTCAATGTATGTGAAATTGTTGCATCTAAACTGCAAAATAAATCACAAAGCGATGTTTAAAGCATGATTTAAGTATCTATAACCGATTTCAGTAATCACCAATTAGGACAACATGCTAAGGCAGTCATTTTTGGCTCTTCATTTTAAAGCGCAGCTGCTACGTGTCGTTGTGAATACAGTTTTTTGAGTATGACTCAACTTTGTTGTTAATTTTGACAGTTGCATTTGTGTGATTTGTTGGAGTTTCCACTTATTCTTTAAAATTATTATAAAAAAAACTAATTCTTTCGAATATAGCTACTCTTTAAACGTTACACTAACATTTCACTCACAAAGAAATGTGTATAATGCGCAGTTGCTTGGAATGGGGAGAGAAACCATCAACAATGAAACCATCATCTAAAACTAATCCAGTTTATTGCAAATATAATGTTTGAGCTGGTTTGTAAAATAGCACTTGATCCATAGCTTATTTAAAATAAATACTAAATCGAGGTTGTGATATTGTAAAATGTACATGGGATGGAGCTATTCAATTCAAATTTTAAGCTGTCAACGAATGCTTTTCTAACTGCATATCAGCATTTTTAGCACATCTTAAAGAACACATTACGTTCTTTTCTTCTCTTGCAATATGTTTTCCTTCTGAGATTTATTACCACTTAGCACCAACCTTAAATTCCTTAAACTGTTTTTCTCCGCTTCTGGCAACACGATCAAGTAAGTGGATTTGCGCGGCTTAAAGACGTCACCCAGGTCTTTGTCTCTTTGTCAAGGCCAATCCTTACACACTCATCCTTCTGCATTATAAGACAACAGTGTGTACAAGTGGGAGCGTGTTGTTTATTCCAGCCCTCGTTAATCTGTTTTCACTCAATGAAACCTTCACATACTGTATCTAATGCTTACATAACAGTTACACTCAGTGTTTAGATCAACATTAATGAATGAAAATCAATGAATTATACTGATTTATCACCCTATAATCTATAATCATATCCATCCAACACATACACATCTGAATTAACACTTACATGAACTCCTAATTATATTACTCCTAATACCACTTTTGTTTGAAGTGTAAACTTTACATATTGTTAGTGTTAATTCAACACTAAATTCTCTCTTTTACATATTCATATCAACTATTAGATAAAGAAATATTAAATATTAAATAATACCCACCTCTCATGTGTAAATCTATGTAGATATCTCTGTTGACATCTCAGGTAAGAGAATTATCCATAAGCACACAGGTGTATATGGAGTGTAAAGGAAAAATAAATCCGTTAAAATCCGTTTTTTAAAAAAAAAAAAAAAAAAAAAAGCCGTTACAAATTTTGAATTTTTAAATTTTGAGAGAGGAAGCCGCGCGCGCACGGCGCACGAGAGGGAAGATGGGTATAAAAATCTGCTCACAGCGCGCGCTTCACACATACACGCGCCCGCTCTCTCTCTCCCTCTGTGTGTGTGTGTGTGTTTGTGAGTGTGTAAGATTACGATCCAAACTCAACATGACCACCAGGTGGCAGTAATTACCTCATCACAGCTACACCCACAGGACATTTTACCTCAGCGATGACTCGTTTCAGTGAATCAACTGATTTAACTCGGTTCGTCAAAAAAAACAAAAAAGAGTCGATTTTCGGTTCCGAAACTTGTGGTTTTGCAAAAAAAAAAGGTTTTTTGTAAAAGTACAAATGTTTACAAAAATAATCTTGCTTTAAGTTTTATTAATTAAAAAAAATAGCAGCTTGTATAAATACACGATACGCGAGTCGACTCCTGTGATTCAAGAACCGACTCGCGTATATGAGCGTGTTCTTCAACTGTGAGTTCGTCTTAAAGCTTCAATGTTTCGTGTAATCTTATTTCACCTTATAAATCATCAGAACAACATGACTTTGCAGCTTATATATGCGAGTCGAGACAAAACAAGTGAGTCGAATCAATGAGCCGACTCGTTTGTGGATCACTCATCAGTGTGCTGCAGGGACAGAATGTAGTGTAATAGATTGAATTTTAGTTTTCTAAAAGAGTAATGACTACACTTAGGTTGTGCTTTAAGATACACTGACAGGTATTAACCAATACACTATTTGGAGTCGGTCCCCCTTCTGCAGCTGTAGAAGCGTCCACTCTTCTTGGAAGGTCGTCCACAAGATCTTCAAGTGTTTCTGTGGAAATTCGTGTCCATTCATTCTGTAGAGTTTTTATGAGGTCAGGCAATGAAGGCATGGCTCACAATCTCAGTTCCAGTTCATCCTAAAGGTGCGCGATGGGGTTGTGGTCAGGGCTCTATGTTAGGGACGGTCACGTTCTTCCACACCAAACTTATCAAACCGTGTCTTTATAGCCCTTGCTTTGTTGCCACAAACTTTAGTGGAGCATAGCATTGACCATGATGTCTTGGTATGCTGAAGCATTAAAGTAATCTCGGCAGCGAGTTGACTGCATACTCCATTCGCAGGTAATGGTAGCACGCTGGCGTCAGGATCTGCACATGGGCAGAGCCACAAGTAGACCTCTAAATATTGGTTTAACAAAAGTACCAGGTAGAACAACACACTTTCCATTAAGCTTTATTCCCACTAAGTTACTAAATATCTACCTTGAGTTATACAGTATGCATTTGAATCGTCTCTTAATGGATTTTATTTTCCAATCCAGTTTAAAACTTCAGACACCACAGTCCTGCTAACTGCGGTGTTCAGAAAAGCATCTCAGAACAAGAACACAAGATCAACCTTGAAACAGGTCTTTGAATGTTTAAAAAAAAAAAAAAAAAAAAAAAGTTGATCTCTCTAATGGTTTATATATATTTTTTTGCATATAGTAAAACTTATGCTATTATACAATTAAATATATATATAATTATAATTTTAGAGTAGAACAAGCTCACTCAAAAAAAAAAAAATCTATAAAACTTATTATACATGTATATACACATGTAAAAAGACGTAGTCTCAGCAGTCCATTTACATCGTCCCTGATGACACAACAGGTTCCGTTCAGGCTGACGTCTGCGCCTGCAAAGATGCCACGAACGCGGTGTACTCCTCGAGGTGACACCGCTTGTACAGTTCCACTTTCCTTTTGATTTGTTTCGGCGTGTCTTGGTAGTAGTTCTTCTCATCTCGCGCCATGGCCTGAAACGAGATCGTCACATATGTGCATGAAGTCAGAGCTCGACCGGGTCACTCGGCGTCAACGCTACTTAACTGTAACCGTAAGGGTCTCACCTTGTAGTCTTCGCCGTGTTCCCTGATCATATGCTGGACGAATTCGATGAGGTCACTCGAACACGTCGTGTTGTCCTTTCTCGGAAGACTGGCCTCTTTTTCCATCTCTGAAAGAAGAACGAAGCAGCAAGGATTTATTAGTGCGGATAATCTTAAAATTCTTTTATTTTGGGGGAAATAAAATGTTTACCATACGTTTTAGGATCATAAGTCAATTTATGAATCTATGTATTAATTCGCACCTTTGAGCACGTAAGGTTTTATGATCTGATCCACAGGTTCATTGTTGGCCTGTAATAATATAAAAAAAAAATAGAGTTAGAACAATGTTAAAACAATAAAACAAGCACAATTATTTAAATGATGTCTTTACCTTGCCCGCGATGGGAAGCACTCCTTTGGTGCCGAACGCCAGGCCCATGTCCTGCATGTTCTGCTTGGCGGTTTTTCGCATATCCCATGCTTTCCGGATCTGTGGACTGAAAAAAAAAAATAAATAAAAATTATATTCATAAAATATTCACCATTCTGCACTTATAAAGCAATAACGCCATTTTCACACACTTATTACGAGACAACTTAGGTTGGAATTGGTATAAGGTTAAAGGACATTGCATTATTCTACTGCCTTTAACTACGTGTTACTGATTATATAAAACATCATCCTGACTTCCTGCTTCAGAAGAAAAAAGAATGTAAAATAAAAATTAGTCTTGAACAAAGGTTAATACTACTTTAATGGCTTTCTTTGTTGGCTGGCAGCCATTTGTTCTTCAGGTCATACTTTTTTCTTAACACTTCTATACGACCTTTATGTGCGGCTTTTCGAGATCCTGTCTTTCTTTGTCGTATTCTTTCAGTTTAATCAGTATATCCAGATGTTACTGTCTCCATTCACCCACAATATTCACCTTCTCCAGTCAAGTGTTTGAATATTATCCTAAGACTCAGGTTTAAACCTGTGTGCCCCAACCGTGCTATAATCACGTCCACTGATTTGTTTTTGCACCACAGTTTCTCTCTCTCTCTTTTTGTTTATTTGCTTATTAATTTCATGCAAACTTGCACCCGTTTCTTCATCCCATATTTCTGCACCATGTGATATTAACTCTATTAACTTCTGTCTATTTAAAAACAAGAAAAAAAAGAAAAAGAGCATTGGGAGAACCATAAATAAGGCGCTACTGTAGAGGAAGACACGCCCCTGGATGGATCGGCGGGGCACACATTTTCAAAAGAGCATTTAATTAGATGAACACAGGTAAAGGAACACCTTTTTTTTTTTGCTTGTTTTAATCCAGAAGCAACAAGATATAAAACCAAAACATTAATATCACCCAAGCTTTTTTTTTTTTTTTTGGGGGGGGGGGGGGGGGGGGGGGTTATTGTAAATAATATAGGTTAGAAAAATTGTTGAGGCTGGGAAAGAAAAAAAAAAGTAAACATAAAAGATTAGACCTGTTATGTAAAGAAACTTGATGTGCCTCATTCTATACTGGTTTTTTTAAAGGGTTATTGGCAACTGTCATTTAAAATGGTCTATAAATTGTGTAGTATTATTGTTATTTATTAGACAGCAGCACATGGCACAGTTTTCTTTAGTTTCAAACATATCAGAAAGTCGAGTAATTTCACGGAACCTTCAAATATCCTCTAATTTTTTATGGCTTTTTTCATGACGATATATAATTTTTCATGCATTTAAAAGTTAAACTATTAGAAACATCATTTACAAATAACGTAAATTTAGCTAAATTTCCATATTATATGACACTATAAACATTTTTAGTACTGCAGAGAGAACACAAAGGAATCATAGAGGGGAAAACACGGCGTATGATGGGGAATTATTACCGTATTTACCCTACAATACTGTAACCAAGGAAAACTAATTAATTAAATGTATTACAGTACATATAGGGGGGGACATTCTCTCTATTTTTAAAGGTAATGTATTAAGCGGAGTTTATGAAATTAAATTAGTTTGGGGACAGATTTAGGTATTAAACTATAAAAAACACTTTTTTTTTTAAAATGGACCACATCCAAAATGTACGGTTTTTCTCAGGTGATTTCTATAAGGAAAACTCTGTCATTTACGACATATCGTAGTATAATAATACCGTGACCTCATTGATCACGTGATATCGATAGCAGCGTGATAATATCGACCGGACCTGTATATAAAGTGGTGCAGTTGCACATTTTCGGAAAAATAACATTAGATTATTTAATTAATAAGACTACTTTTAGCATGTTAGCTTTAACCAGTGCGACACAGACACTCGTATATATTTTTTGTTTTTTTTTGCTCTTACCACTCAATCCTCGGTTTGTTTTTCTTAATCATTTTCAGGCGGAGTTTCTTGCGGTCCACATTGTAATTAAACGTGTTCCGTTTGCTCGCTTTCTTCCCCATGGCTGCAGTAACACCGATAAACACCACCGCACGTGCTTTTACAGCGACTATCCTGAAGCGGAAGCGGAAATGGACTGAAGAGTTAGCGCACTACGCAGCGAGACGTGATGACGTCACTTGACGCCAGCGCACGCTCTCTTTTATCACGTCGCGTGTTCGAGCGCCTCTTGCGGCCGAACAAGGGAAAACAATTGGATACGAGTGAAGAGAAACAGTTTTGGTATTATGTCACATAAAATTACTCTCATGCTTCTGATAAGAAATTATCCATGAGATGATTTAGTGTGACAAAAACGTTTATGAAAGTGCTTGAAGTGTTGAAAAACATGATTTAGATAGAATCAGGAAAGAAGAGGTATAAATAAGGTTAATTATGTGTTACACACCTAAACGTGTTGAACTATTGCACTGATGTGGGTTAGTGATCAATTCCTCCTCCATATATATATATATATATAGAGAGAGAGAGATAATTATACGCCCATCAGTAAGTCTTTATTCACCGGTCTGTGCCAGGTGGTGATGCTGTCCTATATCTTTGGTTAAGACATTTGTAAATGCCTGTTGCTGTTAATGTCCCTAAATCAGCACTTTCCTGCATGGCTTTTCATAAATAAAAGAAAGGTTTTGTCTGTACATTGGTCAGAGCTCGCTCTTTCAATCATATCTTTAAGTTTCATACATAGGAGGACCAGAAACCAGTCTTAAATTCTCTATCTGTCCATCCAGCCAGATTTTTTCACAGCCTCATGCATAACTGGCTGGACAGAATCTAATGAAACTTTAGCAGTACAGTACTTAGATATCGGCCTGAAGTTTGACTTGCACCATAAATGAACTCAAAACTGTGCCTAAGTGAAGTTATGAGCAGGTTATGTCACAGCATCCAGTGCTTTTTGTTCTAATTTAGCGCTTTTTCCCCTTGAGGTAAGCGTGGGTATACACATCGCTCAACAAAGCCAATCAACGCTTTAGTTTAATGGTATTGCATCTACTCTTCGCCAAACTCCTTAAGAAAGAGAAACGAAAGAACAACACAATACGGCTTACTTCAAAAAAGGAAATCGACTACACAAACTTAACTGAAAACTATGAAAAAAAAAATCTGTGTATTGTTCCTGTGGGAAGTTTAAAACCAGTTTGTGTGCCATTCATACAACCGTGGTAATACCTCCAGTCAACACTCCCACTCATTCACACACTACAGGCAATTTGGAAACACTCATTAACTTAATCTGCATGCTTTTGTACTGTGGGAGGAAACCCGCAAAGAACGAGGAGAACATGCAATCTCCCAGACCCGACACGGGAATTGAACCCAGCACCTGGAGGTGCAAGGCGAGAGTGCTAACCACTAATAAACCAATAGATATAAATTAGAAAAGCGAAACTGAATATTTTTACTGGGATTGGTTCATATTTTCACTTTGGCTTAAATAACTGCGCCTAAGTGGTATAAGTAAATTTTTAACGCCCTGTATTAATTTTAAGACAACTTCATTTTTATACGATCTACTTTTTTGATTTCTCATCTGTGATTCACTTTCCAATTACTGATCAGGGAGTGTATTTGGCTGATGACAACAAACAGAGTATAACTTAGCGTAAACAAGGCGTAAAATACTCAACTATACAAAAATATGATTTTTTTTGTATTAATAAGTTAGACAGAGAGTTCTGCCGTACGGAAAGACAGACAGACATGTACATTGGCTTCAACCTGAAATAATTATATCACTGACTATATTAAAGCTGATCCGATTGATTTTAACTTTAAACTTTCAACTCTTTCTACGAACAATTTGTAACCTATCGCTAGGTGGTAGTGTGATTTAACGGCTCATTGTAATACAACATGCACAGAAGAAGGAGCGAACTAACGCGATACTCCATGGACGGAATTCTAAATATGACTGTATCCCATACAAAGTGCACTACTTCCGGTGCTCATGTTTGGTCTACTGTAGTGCCCGGATGTAGGGAGCGGGATTTAATTTGGGACGCGGCCACTGAGGCAGCAGACGCTCAGCTGAGGCTATTTAAAGGGCTGTGAGTAGTACTGTCAACACAGCGCGTGCCGTTTCCTCAAACTCTGAGGTAAAAAACTATTTTACGCAACTTTTTTAATAAACGCATCGAAAAACGTGCTATGAAATGGTGGTTTGTGCGCGTCTGGATGTGTTTGGTGGATAAACCGATCCTGGGTCAGTGCTACTCGTACAATGTCAGCTAGGTGGCTAACTCTGCTAGCTACCTAGGATCTCCGCCTGTATATCAACAACAAGGCAGCTAGCGCGAGCTCTCAGCACGGGCTCTCAGCGCGAGCTTAGGTTTTAAAACGTTGTGCGTGGTATATAACATTAAATGACGTAATTGTGTTCAACTGTGCAGTTTATTGGGGGATTGTTTGGTGTTTTAGCACCTGCTGGGTCACTGTGAAGGAACAAACAAACAACAGGCCTGGGATTTAACAAATAAATAAAGAAGGGAATAAAATGCAAGTGTGAAGAAAAGTATTACTGTCTGTTTAAAAAAAAAAAAGATTTTTAAAGTGTTTAAGAAAAACTTTCTGGCACTGTTTAACATCTAAAATAATAATAAAAATCAAGTTTATTATAAATAAACTGTATATTTTTGTAATGCTACTGATTTTTAGATAAATAGGGAGTGAGTTTGTCTTCTGATCTTTAATGTAATCATGATATTATTATTATTATTATTTGAGGTTGAAGCCCACGTACATCTGTCTGTCTTTCTGTACAGCAGAACTCACTGTCTAACTTATTAATACAAAGAAATCCCATTCAAATTAAAATTTTATTTGTCACATACACAGTACGATATGCAGTGAAATGCTTAATTCTGTATGGTTGAGTATCTTACGCCTTGTTTACACTAAGTTGTCCTTCTTTGGTGGTCAGACAAATACACTCCCTGTTCGGTAATCGGAGAGTGAATCACAGATGAGAAGTTGAAAAAGTAGATCGGGTAAAGATGAAGTTTTGTCTTAAAACAACTCCAGCGTGTTAAAAGTCACTTATTTTAAAGTAGATTATTAAATTCCACACATAACTGTTCATGATGTTGCTTTTACCCAACTTATGGTGCAGGTTAAACTTCAGGCAGATATCTAAGTACTGCAAAAGTTTCATTAAATTCTGTCCAGCCAGTTTTGTGTAATGCTGCGACAAAATCTGGCTGGACAGACTGACAATTTTTTTTTCTGAGACTGATTTCTGGTCCTTTAATGAGTGTAAGGTTTAAGATTTAAATATTAAGGTTTAAGTCATTGAAAGAGCAGGTTCTGACCCACGTACAGACAAAACCTTCAATTTACTTCATTATATAGATATAGAACAGTAAGCATTACTTGTATAACAGCAGTTATCGCCTGTTTAGAGAGAGTCATGTGATCACTTTAGATACATAGATAGATACTTTATTGATTCTGAAGGAAGTTCCAAAAGTTCTTTACCTGTGCTTTTTTTTAATTTTTATAAAAATGTATTTTGTGGTTGCAGGAAGGAAACGCAAGCGATCATGGCGGGTGTCGGGGCGAACACCTCTGCGAACCCCAGCTGTAAGATTATGACCTTTCGCCCCACCATGGAGGAATTTCGTGATTTTAACAAGTACCTGGTGTATATGGAGTCTCAGGGAGCGCACCGTGCCGGTCTGGCTAAGGTCTGAAAATCTGGCTAAGACTGTGCTTTAAAAATAAACGTTTGTTTTTTTGATAATCCTGCTACTACAAACATTACGGTTAACATGACATGGAGTGTAAATTCCAAACGGTTTCTGTTTCCTGAAATGGAATCATCCTGTCGTTGCCCTGTTGTCTGGTCGCAGGTGATTCCTCCGCTGGGCTGGAAGCCGAGACGGACCTACGACGACATCGACGAGCTGGTCATCCAGGCGCCGATTCAGCAGATTGTGGCCGGCCAATCGGGGCTCTTCACACAGTACAACATCCAGAAGAAACCGCTCAACGTGCAGGAGTTCCGCAGGCTGGCCAACAGCGACAAGTGAGGCGCACACTTATAATATTGTTCGCTCAAACCACTCTGGCACGGACAACCATGCCATGTTCAAAATCACTTAAATCACACTTTGTCCTCATTTTGATGTTTGTTTTTTTACGACCGGCTGTAGATTGTTGAATTGTTTTTTGTTTTTTTCCCCTCTCTCTCAGGTACTGCACTCCTCGGTACTTGAACTACGAGGACCTCGAGAGAAAGTACTGGAAGAACCTGACGTTCGTGCCTCCCATATATGGCGCAGACGTGAACGGGACGTTGTATGACGAGGTCAGGCATACGGTATCCCCGGTGTCAGGATCCGACATTCTGAGGTCACGGTTATTTTTTATTTTTTATTTTTTTAAATAAAGGTTTTGTGTGTGTGTGATGTCATCAGGGCGTGGAGGAGTGGAACATCGGGCATTTGAACTCCATCCTGGACGTGATCGAGGAGGACTGCGGCGTCTCCATTCAAGGCGTGAACACCCCCTACCTGTACTTCGGCATGTGGAAGACCAGCTTCTCCTGGCACACGGAGGACATGGACCTGTACAGCATCAACTACTTGCACTTCGGAGAACCCAAGTCCTGGTTAGAGATGGATCTGATTTGACTGATTCGCTTACTTGTTGTTGTTTATGGTTCTCGTGTGGGGTCATGCACGCTGCTTCTTTTAAATCTTACAGGTACACCATTCCTCCAGAACATGGGAAGAGACTGGAGCGATTAGCCACAGGTACGCCACATCCCCTCGTAGTTACTGTAACCATAGAAAGACTCCTAGCACTAGTACTGGTTAACTAGATACAATCCCATCCCATGATGTGAATGGGAACGGGTTTGTTATTGCTATGGTGGTGACCTCTAGTGGTAAAGTCTGGGATTGCAAACATAAACAAATTCAAATTCAAATTTTATTTGTCACATACACAGTCATACACAGTACGGTAAACTGGACTCAGGATAGAACAATGTCTAGAATAAATTTTTTCTTTCAGGTTTTTTCCCGAACAGCTTTAAGAGTTGTGAAGCTTTTCTCAGACACAAGATGACCCTGATCTCACCTTCTGTGCTGAAGAAATATAGCATTCCGTTTGATAAGGTAAAAAAAAATCATAATATAATAGTAGTAGACATACAATGGTTTCTATAAAAAGGCAGTCCCCAATTTATGAACGGACCGCGGTTCTACTTACGGTTCAATCACAGAAGAAGCTCATGTGTATTGTAGAAAAAAAAGACACTGCTGTGCAGCAGATACCAATATTAACATTTATATCCAATATTAACATTTATATCCAATATTTCCGTGTGTAAGTAAATGTATAAAATGTCCGGTATATTGTCTGTGTGTGCGCGGGAGAAATGAGTCGGCTTCACCGGTTTCAATGAATAAGTCCGGGAACCACTATGATAGAAAATGTCTGTCCTGTAAAGCTGTCTTAATGGTGAATAATACTAATTTCAGGAAAATCCTCACAATGGAGTTCACAGTCCAATACAGTGGAAAACAGCTCTGAGACAAAATGGTCGCGATTTATTGGCGCAGCGACGACACTATTACATTTTACTGTGTGAGATTAATCTCCTTAGGCGTGATGGCAGTGTGGGGAAAGGGGCCAGAGATTTAGTCAAGTGGACTGATATGCTTTATATTGTATATTCATGTCAAATGCGTATAAGACTCACTTTGTCAGACTTACGAACAAATCAGACTTACGAACTTGCTCCTGGAACTGAACTCGTTCATAATTTAGGGACAACCTGTACTTTTGGCTTTAACTGGTTTGTATCTACATGTATTGCTAGATAACACAAGAGGCCGGCGAGTTCATGATCACATTTCCGTATGGCTACCACGCTGGCTTCAACCACGGCTTCAACTGCGCAGAGTCCACTAACTTTGCCAGCTTGCGCTGGATCGACTACGGCAAACTCGCCACTCAGGTATGCTACGGTCTCAGAATCGCTTAGTATCGCTTCATTACGATTGTCCTTTTGTAACCCAGTTCATTTGATCTCGTTTCCACAGTGCACGTGCAGCAAAGACATGGTGAAGATCTCCATGGACCCGTTTGTCAAACGTTTCCAACCGGACCGCTATCAGGCGTGGACGCAGGGCAAGGACACCTGCTCAATAGACCACACCCTGGCTACGCCCAGCACCACGCCTGAGCTCCAGACCTGGGTCCAGAGACGCCGCAGGTCCAAAGTCAACAAGCGGTATGAATCCCATTTTTTTATATATATTTATTTATCAAAAAAAGTATGATTGTTTTTTTCCTTTTAAAAAAAGTTTTGTCCGTTTTTCGGTAGAGAAAGCTACCCTTGCACACGCTCCAAGCGACTGAAAACTGTGCGTCAGCCGGTCGCCGTGGAGACGGCTCCTGCACAGATAAGTGACCAGGAAGAGGAAGTGAAAGAGGAGGAAGACCACAATGCATCACGCCTCTCAGGTTATACTCGCAATAGTTTTTCATGCCACTCCCGAGGTTGACACAGGCAAGGAAGTCTCTTGTAAAAAGGAAAGAAGCAAGGAACCTTAAGAGAAACCTGACTCAGCAGGGAACCCACACTTATTTAGGTGATATCAGATAGCAGGAATTGATCTGTGGTCATAATGTTAGGTGGCTGGAAGTTCAGCATACCAGGGAATAAAATACAGAGTCCAGTTTCATTGGTGGAGGCTCAGGGACAAAACCTTGTTGCAAAAAAGCAAGGAGACGCATCCCTGATCCGAGGCCAGTAGTAGGTCATTTACCACTTTAACCAGCGCTGGGGCTGTGATATGGCGAGAGCTAAATCCTGATTAATGAATGTTATTCCTGTGTAGATTTTCAACATAGCTGCATGCATGTGCTACAATTCTTACTGGGATCTTGGAGATAAAGGGTAGATTTAATATTGGCCTATACAGTGGTGTGAAAAAGTGTTTGCCCCCTTACTGATTTTTTTTTTTTTTTTTTGTCACACTTAAATGTTTCAGATCATCAAACAAATTTAAATATTAGCCAAAGAGAACAAAAGTAGGTTTTTATTATTAAGTTTACATTTAGGCATTTGGCAGACGCTCTTATCCAGAGCGACTTACATGAAGGGCTTTAATGTTTACATAATTGGATACATACTTACACTGGGTTAACTAGGTTAATAACTGAGTGCCATTAGTCCAACACAACTAAGAAGAGGTTTTCTTTTTTTTTTTCACCCTGGGGGGGGCGGGGGGGGAGGTTAGTCCAAGTACTGGAGAAACAGATGAGTCTTGAGTCGTCGTTTAAGTGAAAACAAAGTCCAAAACTAGCCCTGTGTGAAAGTGTTTGCCCCCTAAACCTAATAACAGGTTGGGCCACCTTCAGCAGCAACAACTGCAATCAAGCATTTTCGATAACTTGCAGTGAGTCTGTTACAGCGCTGTGGAGGAATTTTGGCCCACTCATCTTTGCAGAATTGTTGTAATTCAGCCACATTGAAGGGTTTTTGAGCATGAACCACCTTTTTAAAGTCATGCATTTCAATTGGATTCAGGTCAGGACTTTGACTAGGCCACTCCAAAGTTGTTGTTTTGTTTTTCTGCAGCCATTCAGAAGTGGACTTCCTGGTGTGCTTTGAATTATTGTCCTGCTGCAAAACCCAAGTTTGCTTCAGCTTGAGGTCACACAGAAACAGGCTGGACATTTTCCTTCAGAATATTTTGTCACACAGCAGAATTCATGGTTCCGTTTATCACAGCAAGTCTTCCAGGTCCTGAAGCAGCAAAACAGCCCCAGACCATCACACTACCACCACCATATTTTACTATTGGTATAATGTTCTTTTTCTGAAATGCGGTGGTACTTTTACGCCACACATAATGGGACATACACCTTCCAAAAAGTTCAACTTTTGTTTCGTCAGTTCACAGAGTGTTTTTTCAAAAGTCTTGGGGATTATCAAGACTTTGTTCTTTTTGTTCAGCAGTGGTTTTTTATCTTGGAGCTCTGCCATGCAAACCATTTTTGCTCCTATTCTTTTTTATGGTGGAGTCATAAACACTCACTTTAACTGAGGCAAGTGAGGCCTGCAGTCCTTTGGATGTTGTGGGGTCTTTTGTGACCTCTTGGAAGAGTTGTCCCTGCGCTCTTGGGGTAATTTTGGTCAGCCGGCCATTCCTGGGAAGGTTCTCCACTGTTCCATGTTTTTGCCATTTATAGATAATGGCTATTACTGTGGCTCGCTACAGTCCCAAAGCTTTAGAAATGGCTTTATAACCTTTTCCAGACTGATAGATTTCAATTATTTTCTTTCCCATTTGTTTTTGAATTTCTTTGGATCTCTGTATGATGTCTGGCTTTCGGGGATCTTTTTGGTCTACTTTACTTTGTCCGGCAGGTCCTATTTAAGTGATTACTTGATTGCGAAATAGGTGTGGCAGTAATCAGGCCTGGGTGTGGCAAAAAAAAATGAACTCAGGTGTGATAAACCAGAGTTAAGTTATGGTTTAACAGGGGGGCAAACACTTTGTGTTTATTACTTGTGTTATCGTTGACTAATATTTTAATTTGTATGATGATCTGAAACATTAAAGTGTGACAAACATGCAAAAAAAGAAGAAATTAGTAAGGGACTTCCCGCAGTTGGGCGGTAGCGATCTCAGACTAAGGCAGCCAGAGTTTACCCTACAGAAACACTCTGTAGAGTCTGGACATGCGCCTCTAATGCTACAATCTTCTTCCTCAGATTGTGAACTAAAGACTAAAGTAGGAAGAATGACTAGACAAATGGCAGTAGGCGCATTGAACGAACCTAATATCGGCCATAATACCTGGTTACCTTAATCAGAGTTGTGTTGCTATTAGGTACTCCACACAAATCCAGTATGGATGGATTTCATTTGTTTTCAAATGTCAAAAAAGTAAAAATGCAATAAAATAAACCAAAAATTAAAAAACTGTTGATTGCTTGATATAAATGTTGGAAAAAGTAGTATAATAAGAACCCTTCTCTTTGTGTCGGTCTTACAGGGCCCGCTAGTCTGTGTCAACAGATTTGCTTTGTCAAGGTCACGCGAGTTAAGAGCAATTTATTGGTCCAGTCGTCTAAAAGGGTCCCGCCCCAAGCCCCGCCCTCCGATGCACAAGACACGCCGAAAGAAGCCTTAGGAACCAATGAGCCTCTAACCTCCACGGCTGACCCACTGGACTCGGAACAGACCTCAGAGAGTCGGTGTAGAGCCAAGTCCTCGAGGGGCAAATCACTCCCCAAAAATCAGTCTGCTCGTCGTGAAGAAACTCCTCCTGCTGTAAATTCCTCAAGTACAACAGTCACTACTGAACCCGCGGAACATTCAGGAACTCCTGCGTCCGACATGCCTTTCCTTACGCCGGAAATCACAGAGGATCCTGAGGGAAGGAAATCTCCAAATCCTTCGTCTGAAATGCCCTTTCTGACTCTGGCAGTCCAGTCCAGTGATAACAACACACTCTTGAATCCTAACAAACTGGGAAAATCCACCTTGCCTCAGAGCGCCACGGGTGAAACCAGCGTTTGCGTTAACACACTACATTCTGATTGGTGCTCAGATTCGTTCCAAGAGGAGGTCAGAGAATGCACCGGCTCTGGTCCAGACACTAACAAGGAGCTCCTCGGAAAGAAAGCCGGAGATGGGCGGTTGCCCTCGGGTCAAGCTCCGAACCCGGTCTCCAGTATCTCCTGTCACCCTCAAATCGGTCCTGAACACTTCACTCATAGCCCTGTGAAGGACTCTCCGATATCCGCTAACACTAACACACTTTCAAGCGAGTCTCCTTCCACGTCTTACTACCAGAAACCCTCGTCTCCTCTCCACCAACCCGACTTCACGTCTCCTTCCTCACCGAACCTCTTTGAAGAACCTTCTACTATGTGGAAGAACATAAGCTATCAAAATCCTGATTATGTCATGTGGGCGGAGCCTCGGTGCCACCAGGTGAAGTGCCCAGATCCTTCAGAGTTTCCTGAAAAGAGCCTGACATTTACAGATCTGGAACCGAGCGTGGTTCATCATTCTGCCACGGAGCTTCTCAGTTCTCCAGACAGGCCTCAGAGGTCAGAGAGTAGCAGTGAGGAGTCTGGTGAGGAGAACTCGATGAGCGAGGCGGAGTACGGAGATTCGGGCATAGAGCCGGGAGAAATTCGAATCGTAAGTGTTAGGACTGTGATATGCAACCCAGAGTGCGACGGTGTTTTGATCAGGGGAATGATTTTCTGTCCTGACTGACTTCCTTTTTTAGTACTCCTTGCCGGTGGGGAAGAGGAAGACGTCCAAAAGTTGGCGCCACCCTTTGAGAAAACCGACAGCCAGGGCAGTTCCCAGCGCCGTCAAGCAGCAAGCCAACAGCGACGATGGTGGGTCGTCACGTGACCTGATACACAGTGGAGTTAGCGTGTTCACCGTCGATAATTACACATATGTGTTATAATGTAAGATGTCGGCATAATTAAGAGAACAGGCTATAAATGTAACCAATATGTTAGAGAAAATAGCAATGGGCCTGAAACCGAACCCTGAGGAATACCCAACGTCATTTTAGCACTTTACATGTGGAATAATCACCATTTACATCTAAAGTCTGATCAGTCAAATGATATCTGACGGATGAGAGGGCCATTTCCTTAATTCCTACAATATTTTCTTGTCCATAATGGAGAATAGTATGATCAGTGGTGTCAAAAGAAAAGGTCACAGTAGGAGATCACTTAGCACTTTAACCCGCGCTGGTCAGAATCGGAGAACGCAAAAGGGCGCTTTAATTCAAAAATAAAACAACAAATGCACCATCGTGTCACTTAGCTGGCTACTCTATCATCGCACAGTGATCAATTTAAAATAATAAAAAAATAACATTTTAAATAATTTTATCGCTGTTTAATGGAATGCGCAGTCTCATTCATCTAATACGTGTATAATTTTTTGTTTTGTGTTTGTGCGTCAGAACCGATGGAGGAGGGTACTGCGGAGGAGGAACTGCAGGAGGCTGACGTCTGGGCGAGACCCCTGGTCCACCTCTGGCACAGCAGGAAGTCTCACTTTCAGTCAGAGCGAGAGTACAACAGCATTGCCGCGAAAACGGCGCCGCACTGTGCCGTGTGCACGCTGTTCATGCCTTACTATCAGGTAACGCTCGTCCCGAGGTGATCTCTTTCTCTTAAATTACACAGATTTTATTGTATTCGCTTGACGCGGAGCTGGAAATCGGTCAGTCGGAAAGCAAGTGAGCACAGCTGTCGTCATGGCAACACTACTGCCCATATACAAAAAATTTTAATGCAACGAACGTTTCTTTGCCAGCCTGAAGAGACGAAGGACGAAAGCCGACCGGAGTTCCCGACAGGAGACAGCGGAGAGACGGCTGCGAGGTCACGACCCCTGATTCCAGAGATCTGCTTCGCCTACCGTGAGGGGTCGTGTCCCCCTAACACGCTCGTGGAGGAGGACGGGTCCAGTCCTCTCGTGGCCTGTACACACTGCTGCGTTCAAGTTCACGCCAGTACGCGACCCAACATGCTCACACACACACACACACACACACACACACACACACACATTTATTTATGTATTTATTTCTTTTGTTTTCCTCGTTGTCCAGGTTGCTATGGCGTCGCTGCCCACGATGTCACCCCGGAGTGGACATGTGACCGCTGCTTGTGTGGAGATCTGTCCGCCGTATGTGCTCGCTCATACAGACGCTTTGTGTGCATTATTAAAATGTTAACATGCCATAATTGTAATAACAATAATAATAATAATGATAGTGTGTTTTGGTGCAACAGGAGTGCTGTTTATGTAACTTACGAGGCGGCGCGTTGAAAAGAACGACAGACGACAGGCGAGGACTTTCACTTTGTTACTCAGCTCACAAACACACACTTTACACATGTGTAAAAGTTCACCAGTGTCTAACACGTAAAGTCTGGTGTGTGTGTGTGTTTTTCAGGTGGGCGCATGTGATGTGTGCTGTGGGTCTGCCTGAGGTCAAATTCACTGACATTGTGAAGAGGAGTCCCATCGACATTAGCGCTGTCCCCGCACAGAGATACAAACTGGTACTTATACACACACACACACACACACACACACACACACAAAGTAGTCTTTTATTTCGCTAAGCAACTTCTTTTACAGCTTGTCATTTTTTTATTCCAGGAATCACTTGGGTGCAAATATGCTTATTATATAAATAATAATAATGATAAATGTAACAGTTTATGAACGCTCTCATCCTTCTGTGTCTCTTTCTCTCTCTTTGTGTAGAAGTGTATATATTGCCATAAGCGGATGAAAAAGCTAGCGGGCGCGTGTATCCAGTGCTCGTGCGGCCGCTGTCCCACTTCCTTCCATGTCACGTGTGCTCACGCCGCTGGCGTCACCATGGAGCCTGATGACTGGCCTTACGTCGTCTTCATCATCTGCCACAGGCACCAGTCACGCGGCTCCAGCACCGTGAGAACCTCAGCCCGCCCACTGCATGCTAAAAAACTTCATAAATTTAAACCCCGCCCGCACCACAGCACTCATGTTTTTATTTTTTTCCCCTCACAGAAATCGAAGGCGAGCCGGACAGAGCTGGCTCTCGGCCAAACCGTGATCGCGAAGCACAAGAACCTGCGCTACTACAGCTGCCGGATCGCCAGCGTGACCGCGCAGACCTTCTACGAGGTCATGTTCGACGACGGATCATTCAGCAACGACACCTTTCCTGAGGACATCGTAGTGAGTGTACCTATGCGTGTGTGTGTGTAGAATTCAGTGTTGGGTTTCGTCATGTTAACGCCTCTCCTGTTTTCACACAGAGCAGAGACTGCGTGCAGCTCGGGCCCCCGGAGGTCGGCGAGGTCGTGCAGGTCAAGTGGCCGGACGGGCTTTTTTACGGAGCTAAATACCTGGGATCAAACACTACATACATGTACCAGGTACACACACACACACACACACACACACCGTGTTATATGGACTCGATCAAGTGGACTTTCTGTTTGTCTTTTTAAGGTGGAGTTTGAGGACGGCTCTCAGGTGCTGGCTAAGAGAGAGGACATTTACACCCTGGAGGAGGACCTGCCCAAAAAGGTCAAGGGTCGTCTCGTAAGTAACGCAAAGAACTTCCACGAGTTACCAGTTTCTGCAGATACGAACGGACTTGGGTTCTACTATCGGTTAAATAACGGAAGCTTTTGTGTATTGTACTTAAAATAGACCCTGCAGTACATAAAACACCAATATTTACAATTATATACAATATTCTCAGTGTGTACGTGAACATATAAAATGTCTAAAGTCTGGTATATCCGGTAGTATCAGTGTCAAAGGCGTATAAGATTCACTTAAGTCTGACTTAAGAACAAATCAGACTTATGAACATGCTCCCTGAACGGAACCGTTTGTAAGTCGGGAACTATCTGTGTCTATATAATTAGCAGTCTATCTATTCATCCATCGGTCCAATTATTGAAACTATATACCTTTTTATTTACATATCTGTTTATTTTCTTGTTTATCTATTCATATATTGATATTTGATTAATTTTGTTTAAATTAGATTTCTTTTTCGTTGTGTGCACAGTCTACAGCCTCCAGCATGCGTTTCGAGGATGCGTTCTTCACCACGCAGGGCGAGCGCAAGAGGCAGCGCACGCCAAACTCTCGCTTCCAGAACGACTACGTGGCCGACCCTAGCCATCGGACCTCCAGCTGCTGCAAAAACTGAGACCGCAGGGGCACAAAACGGAGAAGAGAGAGAGGTGAAGGGGTGAAATATTAACTGACAAACTGTGATGATTATTTTTTCTTTTTTTAAATCATATACACAACACACTTTTAGTGAGAGTTTGATAAAAAGAGACGGAGGAAAAGACTTTATTTCTTTCTAACAGTGAATCGTTACCGTACGGAAGCGACGCTGTTTTCTCCTGTTTATGATACACCCCTCCCCTCCCCCTTTCCTCTTCCCCCACCCCAGTCCAGTGTTCCCTGCACATTTAGACGCTTCATGTTCCTGATGGTTTGCTTGGCTCCTGCACGCCGCTCCTGTACAGATCGCCTTTAAGCCCCTCGCCCTCCCTGTACTACTAACTCTACTCCTGTTGTCTCGAGCTTCTGAAAGCGCTGATTATATTCTTTTCAGCAAAACCCTGCTACTGATCGCTTTGAGAGCACATTTAGCCCACGCTTAACTTCTGAGTTTGATCTTATTTATTTGGAATTTCATCTTTATTTTTTAGTGGTGCTCAAATCTGTAAAGAAAATTTAAGATAACTGTATTGGGAGAGTCTGAAGGAAGGCTGAATTATTAATATTTGAATAAACATACATGGGAATACGTTGTCCTGTTTTTATTTTATTCCTCATGTTATTTGTAGAGATCTCCACTAGAATTTAATTCGTTAAAAGACTTAAATGTAGTGTGTTTTTTTTTTTCCCACTCTTTCACAAGAGGTACCAATATTTCTGGAATTGAATTTTATTTAACGTTATAGTAAAGCATCAACAACAAAAGATAATGCATCACCACACAGGTTCACAAAATATATATATACAGTGTATATATATATATATATATATATATATATATGTGTGTGTGTGTGTGTGTGTGTGTATTTTTCTTTTTACATAATTACATTTCTATGTTTGCATTTAAGGTTGTAAAATGTTGCTGTTCCTCTATAATCCTGCAGGTGGTCTCTCTCTTCAGACATTATAACAATAAATAAAGCAGAATATTAATAAAATCACGTCCCTAATGATCCTAAAGCCAATGATTGGTGTCAATACTTTTAGACTCGACCATGATTAGATGACAAAATGCCGACCAATTGCAAGCTGTGTTTATCACATGATGCATTAGTGATTTTACTTTATTTTTTTTCCACATACGTACGAGTTTGGAAATATTGGCACCCAGGAACTTCAGTGAGGGGCGCCAATACTTTTGGACTCGACCATGGTTCCATGATGGATAAAATGCCGAACCAGTGCATTAGCGTTTTTTGCAGACAGATACGCTTACGGGATTCAACATACGACAGAGTTCAGAATTATTGGCACCCAGAAAGTGCCGCCATGACAGGTGCCAATACTTTTGGATTCGACCATGGATGGATGATAATATGCTGAACTAGTTCAAGCTGGGCTTTATCCCATGATGCATTAGCGATTTTTACAGATGGATATGTTTACGGGGCTTAAGATAAGGTTGAGTTCAGAAATATTGGCACCCAGAAACCTCATAAGGGGTGCCAATACTTTTGGACTTGACTACGGATGGATGACAGGATACCAAGTGCCAGTGCAAGTTGGGCTTTATCCCATGATGCATTTTTACACACAGATCCGCTCATGGATTTCAACATGCGGTCAAGTTCAAAAGTATTGGCACCCTTGTTAAAACCGAAGCCAAAAATACCTGAGTATTGAGGGTTTTTTTTTTTTAATGTTTGTGTGCGTGTGCAAAACTATCGGCACCTTTTCAATCGATCATCATTGACCAGAGCTTCAAAGGCGAGCTGATGAAAGTGAGCAACGGAGACAACGCTGATTATTTATTTATTTTATTTTTAAACTTTATTATTGTTCAAGTAAGATTGAATTTGTTTCCTGACGGCTGGTTCATCTTCAATCCCCCTCCCCCAGACGGGCACTTCTGCACTTTTTGTGTTTGTTTGTTTGGTGTTTTGCTGATGGCTCGCGTGATTATGATTTTGCAGGTAAATAAATCACCACTGGCTTTTTCTTATCAGCGCAGCGCTAATCGAAAATAAACAAAGGAACCATCTCAGATGATAACATCGGAGGGCTCGGGTGGGCTGTGACGAATCGTTTCTTTCAGGGAATTCACAGATGTAGCGCTGTGTGTGCGCGCGTGTGTTAGTGTGAGAGATTATTTAAGAACAATAATATTTCCCACGACTGAAGCATCCACTTCCTCAGCTTGTCCTCAGCTCAGAATTTTAAATATAAAATAGCAATCGATACAAAATAGTACAAACGGACAGGTCTTGGGAAAATCTGGTGAGACGGAGACGCTCTGAGACACTTTCCTGGCCATGATGATGGAATCTGATGAACTTAAGAGGCGAGGAAGTGAACCACATATGCGACAGGTAGGAACGTTCTGGAGGAGGAGGGATGATATGCTCCGCCCACTCGGCTCCACGTCCTCTCATGACGACTTTGGTGTGAACTTTGGACAGTCAAGAAAACCAGAACACCCATAAAACCCTTGTCCTGCTTTTATTTCCCGCAGTGATGTGCACACATTTAAATAGAAGCTTTAAATAATAAAGCTCTCTAACAAACGTTTGTACACGCCGAGTGTTTGTTCGGCTCAGTTTCCTAAACAAAAAAAAAAATCCTTCGGAGGTGAAAACTGTATGTAAAAATGCCCAGTGTGTTCAGGAGCAGCTTTTTCATAGCGGTTAAGAGGTAAAAGAGGACGTAAAAAGAGGCTTTACAGCTCTGAGATGTTTGTGTGTTTTCACTGTAGTGTGTGTGTATGTGTGGGGATTCTATTACATGTAAGGAAACAAACACAACTTGGTACAGCAACTTGTCATGTATGTTATAGGTTGTGTGTTTTTTTTTTTTTTCTTTTCTACTGTAAATAAATCATGGTCTGTTCTCTCCAAGAGTCTCTCAGTGTGTAATAGTGATGATGGACACTAGAGGGAGACAAAGCAAAAAAAAAAAAAATTCTTACTAGTCCCTTCTTTCTCTCACACACACACACACTATCTAGTACGTTTCCTTTGTTTGATCAGAAACAGGTTCTCGGGGTCCCTGGCCGCCTTCCTCGCTCTCTTCTCCTCCTTCTTCATCTTCTTCTTGCTCTTTTCCGAGCCGACCGCCGCCCCCGGGCTTCTCCTGCCTCCGTACGGCGGAGTGTGAATGAGCGCCCGTTTGTTACCGGGGCTTTTCTGGCAGCTCCGTGGGAAGTCCTCGTCCTGGTTCGGGTTCTGCTTCCTGTTCTTTGGTTTCTTCTTGCCTTCTAAGCGCGGTGTGTTGGCGTCAGGGGTGCGCGTCTTCGCGCCGTTCTTTTTATTCTTTCTTCTCTTGGGGGCGGGTGTGCCGTCGTTCCATTGCAGGTGGGTGTTGGGTGTGGACTTGGGTTTGGGCGTGGCCTGAGGAGGGTGTTTAGGCGTGTGGGCGATGCGTCTCTTCGGGGTGTGCGTCTGAGGCGTCTGAGGGAGCGGCGCGCTTCCGAAATGTGCCTTCCTGGCTCTCTTTCGAGGAGGTTGAGAAGTGGGAGCGTCTCCGTTGTGCTCGAGAAGGCCGGCCAGTTGGAGCTCTGCAACACACACACACACACACACACAGCGTTATATACACTCGACTCTATATACGAGCACGTGACCTTTAACCTGTCAGTCAGACTGACCTTGGGCTCGGAGCTGGACGCGGTACTCCCTGCGTTTGATGTCGTGCTGGTTGTCGTATACGGAGGCGAACGGGAGCGTGGGATACGTCCCGTTAAACATCCTCCTCTCTGTGCACTCCTACACACATACACACAGATTAATCCTAAGTTTAAAGTAAGCATAATTGTTTTGTGTGCGTGCGTGTGTGTGTCTCACATGTCCGAAGTGTCCCCTTCCAGCGCAGTTGTAGCAGTATGCAGGAGATTTCTGCACGTCCGGATTCAGAGATTTTTCCGGAGGCCCCGCCCTCGTCTGGAGAAGAATCAAACACACACACTATGATGTAACAAAAATGCATTAATATTAAAAACACATATTTGCATAAGGCCCATATATGGAGACAGGAAGTAAAATAAATTAATAAATGTCGCGGTACACGCGTGAACGCTTCCGCAGAGTCGTTCGGGTCGCGCGATCCTCTTTGTGTGAGTTTAGTCGCACCTTCATCCCGCGCTTATTCTATTACCCAAACACACACGCCTCCGTTTATTCACTTCCCCGACGCGCGTGATGAATAAGAGCAAGATTGTGTCTCTCTCTCTCTCTCTCTCACACACACACACACACACACACGTTCCCATTTCTTCTTTTCCATTAAGCAGATTGCAGCGAGTGATTACTCGGCCTATCAATGAAGCTCGGTAATACGCTCCTGATAACACCGCCTTCCTTCCTTCCTTCCTTCAGAGAAAGTTACGCGTGTATGTGTGTGTGTGTGTGTGTGTGTGTGTGTGTGTGTGTATATATATATATGTGTGTCCCATCTGGTCCCAGGAAGCCCAAAGGCGTTTCACGCTCCATCGCCCTCCGTAAATACGCTCCGATAAAGAGAGTAAGCCGACTGCCTCGTGTGTGTATGCATGTGTGTGTGTGTGTGTGTGTGTTGAGGTAAAAGCGTCTGCAAGTGCGATTCCATCATATTCTTAAACGCTCTCTGTCTCATCCCCGGCATTCTCTCGCTCCCTTTTTCTTTATACAAGAGGGTGAAGAGATGGAGCGAGGGATGAATGCCGACGCTGGTCATTATCGGCTCTGCGCTTTAATCAGCTTCACAGAGACCAGACAGATCAGAGAGGCGCTCCAAACACCCGCGTCAGGACAGAGAGAGACGAAGGAGGAAGGGGACATTGTCTCGGTGCTGTACAGTATGGTTTTTTTTTTTTTTCCCTCCCCAGTGTAAATGTAAACCCAGTGTGGATTTTTTTTTCAGGAGAAGGAAAAAAAACGGGAATTGAGTCGAGTTTTGCGAGATCTTACAAACATTTTGTGAGATCTCGCAAAACTTAACTCTTAGTGTTACCAATTTAGTTCAGCAGGTGGCAGTAATGAGACACTTGATCCATGATCGGGAAGGGGGCATTACCGATCCGGTCCAGTGAGTGTCAGTAATGCACCTAAAAGCTGGCCGCCTATCGGAAAAAAAAATAAAGGAAGAAGAAGAAACAAACGGTGAAAGATCGTACGTGGATTAGAGTTACATGCGAGTTGTTAAACAGAATGGAGAGAATTCTGAGTAGCTTTACTTTCAGCTCGGCCTAAAATATAAAAACATTCAGTGCTTGTCCTTTCTGTATTTTGGCGCTGGAAGATTGATCTGGAAGTATGAGTCACATGGTCTTGTTTTTCATGTCACGATTTTTTTCTTTATTTTACTTAATAATCTTTTTTTTTTCCTTCAACATCCATGTCCCTTTAGCGGCTCCGTAGCATATAAACGCCCCGCCTTAAGAATTTTCACCTTAAGAATGAAAATTTCGCAAGAACGTGTGTACGTCCAGGAGAAACTTTTATATGCAGAAATATAATTATAGCGTTAAAAATCTGTAATATTGATAATATCTTTGAGTGGCTGGAACGGATTAAACTTGCATCCTGAGGTAACTGTGTATTTATAAATGTTAAAGTTTACATTTCTCGCAGTATAACAGTTACTTCAGTAAAATACTTCTGTACAGTGAAATCTTGGATTACGAGCATATTTTGACCTGGAAGTGGGCTCGTATTCCAAAATACTCATAAACCAAATCGAATTTCCCCATAAGAAATAATGGAAACTCAAATTAATTGTTCCACAGCTCAAAAAATAAATACATAAAAATAATTAATACAGAATATAAAGTAAAAATAAAACAAATTAACCTGCACTTTACCCTTCAAAAACAAAATAAAATATGTTTTACACACATACACAGTCACAGTGTTATAGTAAACAGTACACGTGTGCACGGATGTTGATTATACCAGTAAGAGACGAGCACTAAAACCCAGCAGGGGAGACGATTACCCACAATTCTGCAGCGCAAATCCGTTGGCTTAGTTGTGATCATGTGACACTTGGCGTCAAAACAAGAAGCACGCGCGTGATACGTGATACGTGATACTCGGTACTCTTAAACCGAGACTTTGTTCGTTTTCCAGGTCAAAATTTATTACAAATCTTTTCTCGTCTTGCGGAACACTCGGAAACCGTGTTACTTGTAATCCGAGGTTTCACTGTATTTCCATTCTACATTTTAGCTTTAATTACAGTCGCACAATTATTTCACTGTATATTACACTGTGTATGGTTGTGTATATGACAAATAAAATAAGATTTGATTGAAGCAAACAACAACAAACAAACCAAACTTAAATCAAACTTAAAGCTGCAAACTGTGTGTGTGTGTGTGTGTTTAATCTTATACCAATACAGCTTTAATTATGAGTCGGGGCTAGTTTTTATACAGAGCGATGATTTAATTCACTTTAAGCTTTGCTAACATGCTAACATGCTAACTAAGCTTAACCGCTAAGGGCGCCTTTAATGATACGGGCATTCTTTCAATCACGTTTTCTTTCTTTAAAGGAAAAAAAACCCCAAAGTAAACATTTTCTTTAACACAGGTTTATTTTTCTCTGAGGGAAACTGCAGAGCGCCCCCTGGCTGTACGCTCGGGTGTAGCGCACACACACATCTCTCTCTGTCCATATATATATTATACTAACATACTTCCTGTTATAAATGTTTTAAACTCATGGATACATTTTAGTTTTTTTCATTCTTGCTCCATTTTCGCGCTCATCTCTCATGCAAATTAGACTGACTGACTGACTGACATACACACACACACACCCTTCCCCCCCCTTGCCTTGACCTTGAGCTCCAGTTACCGCGCATGGCCTCAAAGGTGAAAAAAGAGAGCGAGGGAACAAAAAAAAGCCCCCCTGCTCGTCTCTTCTCTCCCTCTTTCTCTCTCTCACACACACACACACACACACACCGTCCGACACTCCATGCATAAAGCTCTGTAGCCCTATTAATTACCTCGCTATTGTGCGCCTCTATCGGTCCGATCTAAACGGATTAGCGGGCCAGAGGGTGGTCTCTGATACGCTTGTGCTCGGCGGCCGAGAGTCAGTGGGTCACAGGACACACACACACACACACACACACACAAAGCCCATTTGTATGCAGTGATGAGACTCATAAACGTGTGTGTGTGATACGCTGCTGTAATTAATACGTCGCAAAACCTGAAGGAACGAAGAGCACCGGAGATCTTTAAACCTCCTCTTATTTATTTATTAACACTACAGACACATTTAACACACACACACACAGAGGCCCTGGCTCTTCACCTTGGCTCTATTGTTAATCCATTAGACACATAACAATTTGTACTGTTACCAGTATGAATTCAGAACACACACACACACACACACTTACACACAGACACACACTCTTGGAGAGAGAGAGACCAGTACCTGGACGAACACTCAAAATAAACAGTCTTTGTGTGTTTGGTGGATTAAAGGGAGGTCACAGGGACAATGCTGCATACCTTACTGAAAGATGCACTGTGTGTGTGTGTGTGTGTGTGGGGGGGGGGTGATCATTTAAAAAAAAAAAATAATTGCCAGGTTAAGAAATTCCACCTGACCTAATAACTGAGAGAGAGAGAGAGAGAGAGAGAGAGAGAGAGAGAAGAGAGGGACAAAAGAGACAGAAGGACGAACAGTAGAAAGGGAAAGGAAAATTAAAGAAAGAGGGAAGCGAAAAAAGAGATGGAAGGAAAAAGCGAGTGAGGGAAGAGAAAGAGGAGAAAGAAAAATGAGGAGAAAAAAGAGGATGAAGAGATAGAGGGAAGTGAGAAACAGGAGAATGGGGAAGAAAAAATAAATAGACAGAGGAAAAATAGAAATGGAGGGGAAAAGAGTGAAGGCAAAAAAGGAGAGAAATTAAAGAAAAGAAGGAGAAAGGGATGAGGAGCAGATAGAGAGAAGAGAAAATGTGAGAAAGAGAAAGAAAAAATAAACAAAGATAATATGGAAGGAAAAAGGGAGCAGGAAGGAGAGACGAAAGAAAAAGGGATGAAGAAGTAATAGAGGGAAGAGAAAAACGGGAGAAAGTGGAAAAGGGAAAATGACAGATAGAAAAATAAGATAAAAAATACAGACAGATAAAAATACAGTTAGTGGGAAGAGGAAAGGAAAAGAGAAATGAGGAAGAGAAGGGGGACAGAATAAGAGAGAGAAAGAGAAGAAAAAACGGGAGAAAAAGGGGAGGGAAAACACAGAGGGAAGGGGAAAGAAATAGAGAAATGAGGAAGAAGGAGAAAGTAAAAGGATGAGAGAGAGAAAGAGAGAAACAAGAGAAAAGGATATAGCCAAATAAATAGACAGCGGAAAAAGAGAAATGGAGGGAAAAGGGAGTGAGTGAGGGGAAAAATAGGAGAGGAATAAAAGAAAAGGGAGGAAAAAGAGGGATAAGGAGAAAATAGAGGAGAAATGGAGAACGAATAATGAGGAGATAAAGGAGGTGAAGAAAAAAGGGAAGTGAGTGAAAGGGAAAGGAGGAGAAAGACAGAAAGGCAAATGAAGAAAGGAAGAGGAAAAGATAGAAGGAAGAAAAAAGAAGAGTGAGTGAAGGGAAAAGATAGAGGGAGGTGAAGGGAAAAGAGAGAGGGAGGTGAAGGCCTGTGACGAGGAAGTGTTCAGGATTCCACTCGGCTACAATTAGCGAGCTGCACTTAATTACAAACATCATTTGCATGTAAACACACCGAGTGCCACGTGGCGCACAATGACACACACACACACACACACACACACACACACACACACACACACACACACACACTTATCGCCGGCCACGCATGGGTGAAAGTCAAAGGATTAATTCGGCACCGATGTGGAATCTGAAATGGCCGTTTGGAGGAATGTTGTCGCCGCGTCCTCCAGGAGGCGCTCTAACACTGCTGCAGAGACGCGCGGTTTAGAGTTCTGTAAGAAATAAAGCGGTGTACAGCGCTGTGCAAAAGTCTGGAGCTCCTAAACATCTCCTCAGAATTCGCTTCCAAGAATCCAGATGTTCTCGTATGTTGTAATGTAGTCTTGAGGAACAGTTCTCTGGGTTTCCCTCGTCAGGTTCAGTCCAGTTCCTATATACTATAGTCCAGTATATTGCTGATGCTGAATGCTGAGTGGTTGGAACAGACGAGAGGGGAAACGAGGTCGCTGCTGAGGTTCTTACATAAACAACCAGTTGAAAACTGTATCTTTAGGTGTTTTGTAGCCTGTCGCATTAAACATTTGTTCCTGTTTCTTTCATTATATATGAATGAATGAAGGGGGGGGTCAAAACTTTTGCACTGTACTGTGTGAGATATATGTGTCTGGAGCACCGTTGATAAACACATCGTCAGGTTAAAGTTTGAGCTGTTACCATAGAAACGATAGCGAAAAACGGACAGAATGAGAACGCAGCCGAAAAAAACTCATCCGATTAGACGAGGAACTTTAACAATGAAGACAGACAGAGAGACAGAGAGACAGAGACAGAGAGAGCGAATGTACTGAACAGCTTTATCTATGAGTGGTGCTCAGCGCTCTGACAAGACATCCTGCTGAGATTCTGCCCTGGGCCAACAATCGATACACACACTTACACACAGTCTTACTATCCGAGTGAGGACCTTCAGGGGACATGTCTCCGAGGATGATTCACCAATGCAACGCTTCACCTAAATATAACTCCAGCTCTCCACAGAGAACCTGGAGAAACCCTCTCGTCATAGGGACAAGCTAAATGTCCCCACAAAGCTGCCCAAACTCTCCGATCTTTGTGAGGACACTTGGCTGGTCCCCACTATGATACCAAAACATGGCACACACACGTGCACATACACACTCAGATGATTACAGCTCTGTAGCTCAGCGAGAAAGTAATATCTGACACGTATCATCCATCAAAAAAGGGGTGTTTTAGGCGTCTCCATTTTAAGTTTGCAGGATTTAATTAGTTAATTTGGATTTAACATCTATTTTTAAATCATCCTTAAGAGCTTTTTAAACTACGTTGTGTTTACACAGTTCCAGTACATCGGACGTATCAACTCGTCTACGAGGCTTGTGTTGTGTTAGTCGTCATGATGCTTCTACGTTGTACAAAATCTTGTCATTATCTGTAGTGCTCATTGTTTTTCTAATACAATAATAAAGTCACAAACATTAGTTTCTACATGAAATTAAGTTAGTTAGTTATTAGTTTATATATAAAATCTTTCCTTGCAGCTATTGAAGTGCTGATGGTCCCAAATTATATGGTTTATTGTCAGTTTTTTTGTCAGTAAAGTTTTTAAAAACTGTTTAAAATTTAAGCATCACTTTGACAGCTGTGTATCAATTGAACATGAACATTTAGACTAAACTAAAACTATAATTTTTACAAATTTCTTTTTTACATTTTAACAAATATTACCTGATAGAAATTGGCGATGTTGGGGGAAAAAAAAACAGAAGACAGAAGTACAGGACTGCCTTAAAAATGTACCAGGATAAAACTGGTAACATCATTAATTTAATTTTAGAAATTAAGATAAAATAAAAATGTAAAACTGTTAAAGTTTAGTGACCTAAAAAATCCAAAACAAAACAGAAAAAAATCAGTGGTGGTGTAAACATCAGATAAAATCCGATTTTAATAGTTAGCTCAGTTAGCTCATAGTTAGCTCACATTATCACGCAGGATCTGTACACCGTTGTATAATATTATTTAAATGTTTTAATTTAGTCTCCGATCAATATGTGACCGACAACTAACAGTGTTCATTTGCAAAAAAAAAAATTTCAAGTTATGGCCAATTCACTATTAAATCTTGTCCAATAAATAAACGGCAGTAATTTATCAAGTTTGAATTTAGTTTTCATTTATCAATTTTATCATTTATCCATGTCAATTTTTCAAAAATAATAGTTTTATTATTTAGTTTGTTCGCATCATGTCCTTATATGAATGCCACACACTTTTACGTCTCCTTATCATCAATCAGGAAATCAATATTATTATTATTATTATTATTATTATTATTATTTATTTCTCATATTGTTGTGCAAATTGTAAAACTTTAACTTTAGGTCCCAAATCTCTTTCATTATGAATAAACAAAAACACGATTAGTAGATTTTGCTCCACTGATGCAAGAAAGCTGTAATTCCTCTTTTCAAGCAACAGATGGCGCTGTGAGTTTAGCACTTCTTTATTCCAGTACCATGTTCCCTCATAAAGAGGTCTCCCTGTGCTTTCTGTCCTCATCGTGTCCTTTTCCGAAAACCCTGGCTTCCATTCTCGTCATGTTTAAAGCTTTGAACACAAACATTAGCTAGTTTTATAAATAAACAGTTTAATGCGTACAAAAAAACTCTAGATGTACATTTCATACAGAATATTGTAAACAATTTTTTATAAATTGCTCATTACACTGTATATTTGAAACCTTGTTAAATGTTAACTATTGAGGGTGTTTTTAATAATGAAATTCGAAGATGAAAACAATTTAATTTCTGTTGTTAAACAAAACAAAACTACAATTAATGCTAAACTTTCCAGGAAAAACATTTCAAGTTCTGAACGACGTAAAATAGAAAAATCTAAATTGTATAATTTGTTTAATTTTACGGTTTTAACGGCTTCACTTTATATGTTAAAACTTCACGATGTTGCCGTGTTGTACAAACTGGAAAAAAAAATTTCTAACTTGTGAAATTTGTTGTTGTTGGTTAATGCTATGGTTTGTCATGTGACTTTTAAAAATCAGGGGGAAAATATTTTATTTAATAATGTTAATAAAACAAAATACTAACAATAACGTACAGCAGATTTTAAACATTCAACAAATGATGCGCAGTGAAATTCTAGTCTCAATATTTTTTTTCGTTTTTTACGAATTTATTGAAATTCGTGTATTTATTACATGGCGTGGAAAAAAAAGAACAACAATAGTACTTTCTCTGCTTCTGATACCACGATACCATACGATATTTTAACCATGAACTTTACATTTATCAGATCTCATCTCTGTTAAATTTTTTGAAACACATCGATGTTATCGTTAATCGCGATAAAAACAAACAATCGGCAGCTAGCGCATTTCTGGCATTAAACAACCAGCTTTCTCTCTCTTTCTCTCTCTGGGGTTTTGTGGCAGAGCCAGTCGAGTTTGGAGGTTGTTTGTTAGCGAACACAGGTGCAGACCACACACACACACACACACACACACACGATAAATAGACCCAGTAGCAAGGACTGCTCTGACAGAATGCCTTTTCACACCTGAGTGGGCTGAGCGCAGGGCGACAGGCCACAGCTCCCCGAAGTGTCACACACACATTCACAGTCACTCACACACACACACACACACACACACACACACACACTCACACACACACGTACCTGCACTGTATTTAACTCGGAGCCCTCGAGTATCAGATAGTTTAAAGGCCTTAAATGCCGTATGTTGAGGGTTGGTCCATTTAACTGCGTGTACACACACACACACACACGTACACACACACACGTACGCACGCAGCCGTACGCAGGGCAGGACCCAGAGGATCCCAGCAGATGGGTGCAGCCCAGCAGAACCGAACAGGTCCATATGAAACCATCATCCACTATTACACTCTATTATAAAGCGACTCCGAGCCCATTATATATCATTACAGCCGAGGAGCAAGTGGAATCACAAACACACACACACACACACACACACACACACTAGTGTAATGAGTCAAGAATTAACAAGACACCTGAAGGTCAAGGTGGGAAATAAATAAATATAAAAATGAAAAGTTCTGTATTTCTGAGAAACAGAAACAGAAATAAAGACAGAAAACAAAAATATCTAACAAACAACAAACAAATAAACAAACAAACAAACAAAACACCCAATGTACTTTAACATATAAACAAATGTATTAAAATGTCTTCACCTTATACGGTATGTTTTCTAAATATAAGGAAAGGAATAAACGTTGCTTAGTTTAAATATCAAAATTAATTAAAAAAAAAAAACATACATTTCAAATGAATATCTAAATCAGTGGCGAAAATACACAATTTATCGTTTTTAAAACCAAGGACCTACTGTATAACGAGGTTTCTAATTCGATTCTTCAAAAATAAATAAACAAACAAAGAAAGAAGGAAATTTTATTTTTAATTTTTTATCAAAACTGTAATTCGGTCATTTCCTTCACTTCACTTCGCTTCATTCTAATCTCTCTTGGAATTGTTTTTTTATTTATTTTGATAAATAAATACGTTAAATATTTAGCCTTCCTTATTCTGGCCCTCTGTATAAATACAAACTCCCGTGTAAACTCTTATTATCTTTACATCATGATCGGATGAGTGTGAATCTCCTTCACCTTGTGCTTTGTCTCTCGGTGTTACTCCTGCTAACCGTATGGCCTTTTCATTATACATGCTTCCTAATTAGCCACTGTGTGTGTGTGTGTGTGTGTGTGTGATGGGTCGAGTGACTGCTCGGTGCAGTGCGATCCTGGCAGCCCATTTCATGCCTTATCACGTCTTTTAATTGACAAACAACCTGCTCTTTTCTCTTACACTGAGGTCTATATTGAAACGCTCCTCTGTACGTGTGTGTGTGTGTGTGTGTGTGTGTGTGTGCGTGTGTGCTGGTGTGCAGATGTTCCAGCTTGCCCCTTGACGTTTGGCAGAGTGTGTGTGTGACTGTCACATGCCTTCTCAGCCCCGTGAATCTATGGGGAGCAAACGCTTCCCGAGTTTGCCAATTACCCACTTTACTCACAAAATGTGCACACACACACACACACACACACACACACACATGAAAAAGAAAGTCTGTGTGAGACACTTTAGACACTGTGGGCACCTTTGCTTTGCCCACAGAAAAGTGTGCGTGTATGTGTGTGTAAGAGTTTTGATGGTGTGTGTACAGTTATGGTCCCCATAAATCTGTGTGTGTGTGTGTGTGTGTGTGTCAAAGAGAGATTATGGGAGTAAGAAAGAGTGTTTATGGTGTGACTACAGTTGCCTGGTCACCATAACTGTGTGTGTGTATGTGAGCAGGTTATCAGCCCTTTGTGAGGACCTTGTGTCCCCATAACGACAGATACACACATGTCCTGACAACAAGAATACAATAACGTATTAAATTACATTAATGCTGCAATCAGTTAATGAATGACTCTCTCCCAGGTGATGCAGCACCTTTACAGAGCTTGTTTAGACAATTTCACCAAATCGTTCTCAAGGTTCTCGTTAAGTCTTAACCTACTTAAGATTCTTGTTTCTAATGAGCTCGAAGAAACAATTTGTGTGTGTGTGTGTGTGAGATTTCTTACCGTGAGGTGGTACTGCCTCCAGATGTCAGGACAGGCCTGTGTGGAGAGAAGGGGTATGAACAAAAGCCAATGTAAAGGACACCTTTTGCTAGAAACTAACTGAACAAATGGAAATAAATGTGATCTTAAAATGCAGTTCTTCCACTTTACCGTAAAACATAGCAAAATTGTAGTGAATTGTATTTCAATTTAAGTTTTACCATTTTGTAAGTTCAGTTGACACGACACAGCTTTCAAATAAGCCAAATTGTACTAAACTTCAAAAATTTTAGGAAATACATTTTCGCCCTAAAAGTTTAAAAATATATATCGAGCCTTTAAAATTTTACTTGTACTTTTTTTTTTTTTCAAAACATCAGCGGAATTGAACTAAGTCTTAATTTTATGTATTTATTTTCCCTCTAAAAGTTAGAAAAACTGTACTGAGAGTCTAAATTTTATGTATTAAGTTTTCCCCTGGAAGTTAGCGAAATTCTAAGTCCAGTGGACGCGAATCAACTTCCAGATAAGCAAAATTGTAAACATTTTACGTATCAATTTTTCCCCTAAAAGTTGCATTTTTGGGTTTAAGTTTTTCCCTAAAATTTAGCAGATTTGTTTGAAATCCCAAAAACGTTTTTGTGATCGAATAACTAAGTAATTATTATACACACAAACAAACTTCATGATATATTTTCCAGTTTATATATGTTTAAATATTCATTTTAATAATTATATATTAATTATAAATTATTAATTTATAAATATAAAAAGCGAACGATATTAGCTTTTAAAACGAGCGATCATTTCTAAAAGCCAGGCTGAAAATATTTCTCATTTCTTTATCTCGATATATCGCTGCGCCCTTACAGGTGACTGCACTGTAAACTTCAAAACAACAGTTTACTTCATCATGCACTTGTTCTTCCTTTAATTCCTCATTAACTCGTCTTTCTTCTACCTCGAGTCTCTCTCAGCGGGCATGTTGTCAGGAGGTGACGAGCTGTGTTTGTGTGTGTGCGAGTTACACTCACTGCCTGTGAAGCGTCTCTCTTAATGAGGAAAGGAACAGCCCAGGGGAAGACCCCATCCACACACACACACACACACACACACACACACACACACACACACAGGCAAGGAACTCACTACCACTATCTCCCACTCTGAATCACACAACCCTTTGCTCTTCCATTTAAAATGTGTGTAATCTTGTGTCCGTGAAATACTGTAACGTGGGAGTCACTCACGTCGGCGAAGTGGCCGGTCATGTCGCAACGGTGGCAGCGTTTGTGCCAGTACGCCCTCTCCAGGCAGTCGTCGTACGTGTGACCCGGAAGAGCGCAGTTCGAGCAGTGACGGTTTGGACAGCTTTTTACAAAATGGCCCTGGAGACCACACAGCGAACAACATGGTGCCTTCTACACACACACACACACACACACACACACACACACACAGAGAAACAGAGTCAGAGTTAAAATAGAAAAACATATTATTCAATAAATTAAAAACATTTGCCACCCTACATCCCCCCCTACACGGTCACATCAGCGCCAGGTCCCCGGAAACCAGGTTTAAAACTGATGTCCATTAAACAAACGCAACGCCGTTTTCTAATTATTTGGCTCATATTCAGAGTTGAGCTAAGACCTTGTGACAATTTTATTCGGTATTTACAAGCTACGTGTGAATGATGTAACAGAAAAACGCAGGTGAAGTTAAAGTTAATGACAAACACTAAAATTACGCTATTTTTATGTCTTTGTATGGAACATTGTCTGTTGTTTAAAAAAAGAAAAAAGAACTGCATTTTTTATAATAATGCTGCAATCGTGTTTTTTTTTTTTCTTTCAAAAGTATATTACGTCCCCCTTGTGTGCTAGATCAAACGCAATTTTAATATCGCACAGCTTCTGTTGCTCGAGTCCGCCGACTCCTGGGGCCCTAATTCGAAAGTCCCCCGAAATTCTGTCAAACAGTTCTCGATTCTGTCAAAACAGTTCTTGATTCTGTCAAACACACAAACTCCCCCCTAAAAATGGGTCAAATGGTAATGGTTCACAACTTTAGCCGATTAAGTTGGTGTTTTCACATGATTCAAACCGTGCTCAGGAACGATCGGTCCCCACTCACCCACTAAGTTGCGCTCAAATAGTTTTTTGTGCATTGTTCTTAGACACACTTGCGTATTTACACCCTCCGATACAGCAGGTGGCAGTATGCACCTACTAGGTTGGTGAGCTGCCATTTAACACAAGGGAACGGTTCCTAAGTGCGTAACGATAGTGTTTCATTGAACAAAATAAACCAGACTTTGTGGTCAATTGTTCTCAGAAACTCAGAAATCCCAGGGGGAAAAAAAACTCCAGAGAGTCCTGGGAGCCCCCGAAAAAAAAGAGTTTGTCCCATCATTCAGAAATGGTAAGTTTAAATTCCGGGTGATGCTGTAGCCTCTCGCAGCCGAGGGCCTGGAAAAAGCAGATTGGCTGAGCTTTCTCAGAATGGAGGGATGGAAGGCATTTGGCACTGTCACAACAATCGCGGCTCTACGGGCGATTACGGGCATCTGTGAGCTCAAGCAAGCGGAAGGAGTGGCTGAGTGGCGGAAATTCTGGTGGCTGGCGTCACCTGGTTCGAAAGAAACATGCAATAGTCTTTGGCCTTCACTTGATTGATGGTTGTAGCTTTGACGAGGGAGTGACAGATGGGAATCGGCTACAACAAAATTCAATTAAATTAAAAAAATTTAAATCCCAAGGGAAAATAATAAATTGTGCAGAAAATTTAAACGGACCTCGCATCACAACCTGTGGACGAACCAGTTAAGGATGAGAAATACGCAAGTGTGCATATTTCTGAAAGGATGTTCGACTTGATTTAAACACGTTTTGTCGGGTGTCAAGGGCTGTTAACATGGACAGAACTTCACCGAATCAGGAAGTGAATTTGGGGTGGTAAGTAATTCTACTTGTAGCTGTTCTGTCTAGTTTAGCGACAATAACAGCGACATTTCTGTCATGACCGCCGATTGATGTCTTAAAAAGATACGAGGATATATTTCATGAGGTGGCTTTTGGACAAAGGCGGCCATTACAAAGTTTTCTCACAGGCTTTGGCAGTTGGTTACAGAATGGAGCCCAGGCGAGGTGATGATTATCGACAATGTGGAATTGTGGGTAAGGTCAGTGCGCTAGTACCTTGGGGGTGGGGCAGTTCTTGGACAGGTGGCCGAGCTTGTTGCAGTTGCGGCAGGTGACCGTCTTCTCGGTGTAGTAGCGATTTGAGACGCGTCTCGTCGCCACCAAGCCTCTTTTGTTGCAGATCTGGGCCTAAACACACACACACACACACAAAACATTTTATACCTAAAATTCCAAATAAGCTTTTTAATTTACCCATGATGCACTGCTGATAGTTTCCTTACTGTACCATATAGATGTTTTGATAGAAGTGTGTGTGTGTGTGTGTGTGTGTGTGTGTGTGTGTGTGTGTGTGTGAGATGAGCCTGATCCGGTACCTCCTTGTCTTTGTCTGAGACGGCCCAGCCCTGCTCGTCACCCGCCACGCTCACAAACTCTGCAGAAAAACAAGAGGGAACAGGAAACACATGATGACACTGTACACTGTAATATAGTGATTAGTGTGTGTGTGTGTGTGTGTGTGTTTTCAGGAAGGCCAACTCCCCTGATTTGTTCGTATTTATATAATCCTCTAGAGACAGATTTGAAAGAGAGACAGTTAGCACACTGATCCACAGCTGCACGACTGTACCGCGCACACACACACACACACACACACACACGCGCTTCTCTCATTTGCATACCTGTACATGTTTGCGAGCATCGCAAAAAATACAATAAAGGATCAGAACTGTCGATGATGTTTTCCCATGATGCACTGCAGCGTGACAGAGTCCATACGATCGTCTAAAATGTTACCCATGATGCACTGGAGGAAAGGGCTGGACATGAGACTGTGTGTGT